>NW_010118393.1:115338-194289 GCF_000699245.1 Pterocles gutturalis | reverse complement strand
TTCCTGCTGCTGCTAAGTTTAGAGGTGGGTGACAGCTGACAGTGGTGACATCTTAAATCACAGTATCTAAATACTCCAGAGCTGAGAGTCACCCCAGAACCTGGGTGATTCATTGAGGAAACCGTTTTCCCTGCCACTAGTATGTAGGTAAGTGTAAACAGTGAAATAATGACACAACTTGTCTAACTACCTTATCCTGACTGCTTGCTGGTACCCAAGATTTCAGAAATGGAGAGTTGTATCTTATTTTCAAAAATTGTAACAAAAACTGCAGTCAGGATATACAAGTTGTGACTGCTAGCACATAATATTAAATAAAGTGCATATATATAGGTGATGTCCCGCATACTTTTATTTTCAAGTGACATGTGCTTATGTGAATGTGTCATAAAAATGCTACTTTAATCTAGCATTGAAGCTTTGACTTCCTTTTCAGGACAAGAAGCTGTATTTTATGGAAAGTAGCAATCTGGTATCTCCATCTTCCTCCATTCGTGTATGGTCATGTGTCTAGAGTCTGTGGCTATTCCACTCTTGGCCTCCCAAGTGAGTCTGCCAGCAAAGTTTTCACAGTTTTGCAATGTGGACAACTGTCTGTTGGGAATTGTATGGAGCTTGCCAATCTCATTTTGTCTAGATTACCAAGAAATTGCTGTAAGGTTTTGTGTTTCCCTAAATTAAGAGCGTGGTACAGCAATTTTAATTGCCCCGCTGTGGAATAAAGTTTTGCATAGTTAAATGATGCTATTGCTGGTATTAACTGACTTTGAGGGAACATGATTTTTTCCTGGAATGACTTAAACTTGAATTCTCTTTTTCCCATAGCAAGTAAGTTTAGAAAACTAATGTATAAAATACTTAGCAACTGTGGAGTGTATTTTCCCCTTGATGTGTGTGCTTAATTCCCATTAAACTGAAAGAGGAGAGACTACACCGCTGAATGTGCATGTAACATTTTGATATGCTCCCAGTTGGTAGAAACGAGAGCGACACTAACAGCTGCTAACAGTGTCAACAGTCTCGTAGGATGAAGTGTGGCGAGCCCCCAACTGTTTCCCATTCAAATGAGTTATGAGCTCTCGCCGCTCAGAGGCACCCTGATAAGAGACCATTCGAGTAGAGTTGTGAGACTTGGGGAATATCCACCTGGCAGGATGGTCCTCATCCTTCAAATAAAATCAAACGGGGGAAAACATTTTGGTGGGGGGATGGGGAGAGTTAAAATGAGGAGAGAGGATGTCAAAGCCCCACTGAGCAGAGCCCAGGGAAGAAGTAGCCCTTCGTTTGGGGAGGAGGATGTGCTAAGGATGGGGAATGCTCTAAAGGAAATGCAATGAGGCAACATGAGATGACTTGGGGGCCCACCCACCTTCCAACATCAAAGTCTGACTGCAGAGAATGCTTGGTCATTTGCTGCTCAATGTTACATGCTCTATACTGGTGCCAAAATTATTGGCCTGCCGTGTGAGTGCTACTTATAGTACTTCATTCAATTTGCCTGCTTTCCTAATCCACTTGTAGTTGTCCCTTTTTCCACCCAAAGAAATGTCACATGGGGACAATAAAACAAACTACTTAGTCTTAATCAACAAGAACCAATATTATCTGTGGTCTGCACTTGTGTTACTTCCCATTTAAAATACTGAGGGCTCCCAAGATATTTTTTTTCCTGCCATGTAAATAATGTGTGAAGTATTTCATAGAAGCATTCAGTGTGAAAGGTGCCTGACGGATTTTGTAGTCCATTTCCTGGGATTATGGCAGAATTAACTTCATTATCTCTAAGCACTCTGTAACAGATGGGTGTTTAGCCTGCCCTGAAGAATCACCAAAAAGCTCGTAATTCCCCAAAACTATACCTTTGGAGAGTTTGTTCTTACAATGATCAAGTACTCCATCATAATTTTCCATATTGTGTTATGAAACTGTTAGTGCTTTACTCTTTAGACACTTAGACCAGGGGCTCTTTTTAAATCCCTCATTTCTTCACCAAAAGTTACTGGGTTTGTTCCCTTTCCTTCTTCTAAAAATCCAAGTCTTTGAATCTAGATATCTGTTTATAGCTTTATAAATATGTATTTTATTTTTATTTTTTATATAGGGTATAACAAAGATGGGATGATACTTGGAATTTGGGATTGTGATTTTTTTTTTTTTTTAAAGCAGGATGCTCTTGTTAATGCACCTCAGTAGCATGCTTTCCTTTCAGAAAAGAAGCACTCTTGATTTGTCAACTGCAAGTCCCTAGGTCTCTGTAAGAATTAATATTAGCCATTATTCTGTTCTACAAATTTTACATTTCATTAGACTTCTCAGCATATGTGGATCACTGATGTCCATCTATTGGTTCTTTTTTTGTTGTTTTGTTTTCTTGGTGGTTTTTTTGTTTCCAACCATTGCTTTATTATTATTTTTTTAACCACTGAGCCTTCCCTGATGGTTTAACAATGAGCATTAAGAATTACTTGCGGTCAGATGTTTATCCAGTGATGTGTTTGCTTGATCATGCTGTAAAACCTTGCTCTTGAGGTTGGTCCAAGAGTGATGTCATCCAGCCGTCATCCGTTGGTTTTCATCTGCTGCTTCTCCTCTCCCATGTCAGCTAGTTAGGAAAACTATGGAATACGAACAGTTGAATTGCTGCTAACATTTTGGCTCCAGCTAAACGGCTGAAGAGTTGCCAACCAGTCTTTCCTGTTCCTGGGGAGGAATAACGAAACAAAATAACTGCTCAGCTTTAGCTGACCAAAATCCAACCCCTCTCTTCCTCCCCTACCGAATGGTAGTATGTCAGAAAATCCACTGGAGACCCTGTGCAATCTGGAGTCAGTGGATCCCATCCCCCTCATCTCTGGGATGTTTGCAAGAAGAATGCTGAGTCTTCCCAACCCAGGCCACCTCATGCACTCATCCTGAAAATCTGTGAACTGTGGGAGAAATATGAAGATAACAAAATTATCCCGTCTTTCCTTCACAATGTGTATGTGAGCTCTCGTTTGAGTAAGGACTATGAAGGCTTTGACTCTATTTCCGTGAGTTCAGCAATATACTGAAGTTCCATAAGCTGACTTCACAACAAGAAATGTAGCTCAGAGACAGTTGCATTTAAGCTAAATGATTATATTGCTGATTTTTTTTTTCTTCTTCCCTTTTGTTTGCACATCAGATGGCAGATTTGGCATACAGAATCACAGAATGTTAGAGATTGGAAGGGACCTCATTTATATTTAGTTAGCAGCAGAAATGAATACATGTATATGATGGTAATGTTAACATGGTCTTTCAGATTCAAAACTGCTTTCTCAGGTAGGCTGAAAGCATGTCTGAATGGGTCGCTGTTAGAGAAGGTTCAGGGGTCATAAAACCCTGCAATGTGAACAACCATGCCCCTGATTGTGGCTGCTGGTGGGAGAAGCTGCTTGCAGTTATCTGTGGACACACATGTATTCACCATAGTCCAAGTTGTGCTCACTTCCACAGCTACACAATGACTCACATAAGATGCACACAGTTTAGCCTTGTTTTGAAATTTGGAGTGGGTGTTTTATCCACTAAGCTATTCAGTGTTTGGCTGCTACCAAAGGAATTTGCAGGGTTTGCAATAACCATGGGAGGGCTCTCTTACCAAGTCTCTCTGTGCAATATGAATATGTTGGCAATGACAGGAAAAAAAACCACAAATAACTAAACATAAAGGTGACAACTCGAAATAAAATTTTCCTCCTGTTTCATATTAAAACCTATTTTAAAAGTGTTGCAGAAATCATACTTAATTTACACGATGCGAGATTTTGCTGTCCCTATGTTGAATAAAGCTTCACTTCTCAGATAATTCCATCTGAAAATGGAAATCAGAAGTTAAATGTATGATGCTGTGCTCCTATCAAAGTGTTAAGAATATTTTTTTTTATATTTTGAGCTACAGCTCAGAAATAGCAGAAAATAAGTTTACAGAAACAAAACTAGTCTAGCAGTAGTATTATGTTTGTGTGTACCTTACAGAAGGGAAGAGGTTTTTGGATTCCTGTTGTGAAAAGGGAAACAGTGCTGATTTTGAGATATTTGATTCCATTAAATAATTTAAAAATAACTTAGTTGCTGGAATTTTTGGCAATGGATACCCAAATAATTAGCACTTTGTTTCTGATGACCATGTAGTGTTTGCAGCAAAATCAAACTTATTCCTTGAGCTGCTAGATAAATCAAACTGAGGGGTTTTTTTTTTAATCATTCTTACGTAGTTAGTCCAAAAAGGGTTATGGTCAGCTAGTCATCTTATACACATTTGCCAAATATTTAGATTTTTGGAAAGCTGTCGTGATTCTAAGTATTTTGTTCCATCGATCAAATACTCTTACTTAAAATAATGTGCCTTATTATTTTCAGGCTATGCCTAAAAGCTGCTTTCAGTCTTTAGATTTTCCCTTGGCTATTGTCGCCTGGAGAGATCTGTGTTTTCAGGTGTTTTCTTCTATGTGCATGCTTACAGTTCCCAGTCAAGTCACACTGACAATGTTGTCAACAAATTAATCTACAGAGAGTCTTTCAGAGTAGGGTGATGTACTCTATTTTGCAAATACTACTTACTGTTTTCTTCTCTTCCTCATTTTTTTTTTTAACTATCCTTTACAAAGTGTCAGTGCTCCAGTTCTTTTCATATTGGTACCAATAATCCATGTTCATTTTGTTTACTACTGACAGCAAGGAGAAGTCCTAGTTCAAGACAGCATGGAAACATTTGCCAAACTGTAATCACACAGTTAAACCTCACTGACATAATACTTCATGAAATGCTTAATTTCAGCACATACCTAAGTGCTGCCCTCACTGGGGACAGACAGACACACATGCTAGAATGATTTCCTTGGCTGAGACACAGCAGAACATCCTTACCGTGATAATGAAGCAAGTAGACCAGGCAATGCCCTTTAACTGTTTTGACCTAACATATTTTATTACCAAGGTATGTTTGCTCAGTAAACTGTATGAATTCCTAGAAGAAGTCCCATGCCTGGGGATTTTGTTGTTTTTGTTTTTTAGCGTGTCTCTGTTATCATTTTATGGGCTTTATAATGACAATGTCCAGTACTACATAAGTAATACTCAGTGTATATCCATACTAAATTCCTTCAAGAGAGGACTAAGAGTAGTTTGGAGTTCTTATTTCAAGTCTGTTTTACAAGGAGGCAGTTGCCCTATACCATTGTATAAATTAACCCTCTGTAACACTTCTCTTTTTTACTTTCCGTAAGAGTAATGGTTTATCCAAAGGACACAAGAAGTCCGAACTCCAAAGAGGAAACATGCTGTGCTATTTATACCATTTGGCTTAGAAGTTTATGGAAAGGGGTAGAAACATGCGAAGATGAGATCTTTACTTTCCCAAAGCATCATTAGAGGTATTGAAGAAACAGTCTGGGCATGATACTCGGTTGAAAACTAACAACAAGAAGTTAGCGGATTATAAAAGCAGGAAAGAGTAATCTTCAAAATACTTTGTTGGGTTTAGTCCGTGTGTCAAGTGTCAACTGCTTTTCCTCTTTTTTCTCTGGGTGCTTTCTAAAGACAATGGTGCTGTTTATAGTTTCTCCAGAGCATTTACAAGTTGGCTTTGTTGGACTTTGTTGACTTGTGCTCATCATGTTGAGGTGTGGCCACATGGCAAGAAAGCAGAAAGGAAATGCCAAGGCAGCCCCTGCAGAACTCTAATACCTGTTTACATTTTCTGCTGTTACAAAAAGACTTGTTGATTCACAAAAGAAATCCCTGAGGCCACATTTATGTCATGAGTTCTGTGTATTACACAGGATGAAGCCGTATGCCATCTTGGTGACAGCTTAAACCTCAGCTAAATATGTTTGTACAGCCACAGCACCTTGAGCAGTGATTTTTGTCAGATTTTCAAAGCAAAGAAAGATCAAGTATTTCAATGGACTAACCTTAGATAAAATGCAGGATTGGTAAGCACTTATTCCCTGGGACGGCGGTAACATCAGTCTCTGAAGTTGGTTTAAATGGTGCTGAGCAGTCAAAAAGGAAATGTAAAATTAAGATGAAAACTATAACATGGATATAAAGCCCATAAGAAATTATGGACCTCCATACTTTTTTTTTTTTTTCTTTTTCATGTTACAGGCTATTTTGGAAGAGTTAATGGAAATATGTGCTATGTTTTAATTTAGGCAGATCTACTAATGATGATTCCACAGGAATCTGAACTGGAAGTTATTTTACAATTCAACATTTCTGTTTGCGATACATTCTGATATTGTAGCTGGAGCCGAAGAGAACTTTGACCTTAATAGCCAAGGGTCCAACCTGGAAAAATTTTATTTTGGATTGTTTGCACCCCTTGGAAATGTTTAGGAGGGTAAAATATGTATTATAAATAGGAGTTTGTTTATGTTTCTAGGTATGCCAACACAGGGAGTTAACCCAGTTCATTGTGCTGGGTACCACCTAGTGAACCTTAAGACAAATAATCGTCTGGTGGAACTTGTCTAGTCTTTAAAGTTATACTTTGTATTTCCTTGATTTAAACTGAAACCTGATCTCTTGAGCAGGGGGAAAAATACCTAAGAATCAGATCATACTGCCCTTCTTTTGGTAACTGATACTTTTTCCAGAGAGGGAACTTAAAGTCAGAAGTAACGAAATGGAAGCAGAACTTACTAAGACATGGTGTACTGCCAGGGGTGGTTAGCCTGATGGTTTCGAATGGTTAGCTTTATGCTACAAAAGCACCTTGAAGGTGGGAAGTCCTGGGTGAATACCCGTGAACCCCCATGGTGCCACTTTGAGAGGTCTCCATTTCATAGATGGAGACGTGGAGGCAGAAGGTGCCTGCTGACTCAAATCCATGATTTACTCTTCTCTGTTGGTAGAATTTGGTGGTTTCTGTTGCTGGTTTCCTCCTAATTCCTGTGGATCGCACAGCCTCTCCTGATGTAGGTTTGCTTTTCTTTTTTTTTTTCCTTAGGGAAAGTGTCCAAACCTATTTGTCACAGTCTGTAAGTAGCAAGGATGATGGTAGCTGTTGGGGAGGAGGAGGAATAAGAGGGGTCTTGACTCCAGTGCTCGCTCTCTCTCTTGTAATACTGCAATGGCTGAATACTGTCTGTCAGTTCCTAACTACACGATATTTCTATAACAGTATATACAATAGATCTGTGTATAACTCATTATGAATAGTCATTTGTAACATGTGCTTTGTCAAACACTTCACAGATAAAACAGACATTTTGAGATAGTGTGACAGATATTCTACATTTATTATAGAGCCCATAAGGTAGGAGACAAATGAACGTTGCACATTCATTCTGGGGCTGAAATCACGGTGGATTTAGTGTAATGGATGTAATGCATTACTACGTATGATGAACAGACCGTCCGCCTGCATTATAAATGGCATTATTTAAACCAGCTAAATTGTTATCTAGAGCAATGTTTCTCAAAACAGAACCCCTGGGGAGGAGGCTCAGGCAAAGCCACCAAAACTAGGATTAAAAAAAAAAAAAAAGAAATGTTGGTCTCTCCGTTGTGTTTAATCCTTGCTGGGGAATCAGCAGAGCTGGAATCATCTCTCACGTGTGGCCCGAGGGACTTGAATGGAAGCAAGCCCCAGGTATTAGTAGGGGAGTGACACATCCGGGGCAGACCCTGAAGGCAGGTGTGACAACATCCCGGAGCTCCCCATGGCTTTTGCCAGTGCAGCTCGGTCTGTTGTGGGTTGTTCATTGGCATGTGTGTCCCCTGACCCTGGTCCTGCTGTTGGAAGGTTTCTGCCAGCACTGGCTGTGCACAACTGGGGCCTCCAGCAGCTGCCTGTCCTGGGGTCTCCTAGGTCTGCCTCTAGAAAACTCGTGCCATCTTCGCATCCTCTAGATTCTCAGCTGCTCCGCAGGTCAAAAAAGCCTCTGGCTGCTTTAAATTACGGCAGCCCATCCCAGGCTGCTTCTGGGGTTGCCATATTGCCTCCAGTCCCGATAGCATGTCTAATTCTGCCCCTTGGCGTATTTCCTATGCAGGTGCGTGCGAGAAGAGAGGAAGCAGCTTCATGGCTTGATTTACGGTTGCAGCTCCCAAACAAACCCTTGCACTGGCAATGTATTAAGGGAGCTGGGCAGGGAACCAAGTCAATTGACAGTGAAGAGTGAATCCAGCTGCATTTAATTTTCTTTATGTTTCTCACTGGACGACGGTGGCAGTGGCAAAGCATCTTCCCCCCCCCCTCCATTACATATGCAATGTGTGCCTCTGAAATGCATCACTCTTCCCATTTCTTTTTCTTTCCAGGAAGGGTTCTTGCACACTTCTCTTCCAGGATTGTCCTTTGGGAGGTTCACATATCATTTATGCACCTTTGGGGAGAAATGCTGTCTGGGACTAGGTTTGAGAAATGTAGAACTAGCCGAATGTGGCAGATTTCCAGCCAGTAATTGTATTATATTATAAGGCAAAATGATTTTACAGTAGTTATGCAATAAACATATGTAATGTATATATGTACAACTTCTGTAATTCATCAGGCATTTGAAGCAGAGCAATTTAAAATTTAGAGTTGGCTCTCACCTTTAAAACAAAGGAAATAAAATAGAATAAAACAAAGAGGCAAGCTTCTGCACTAAACTTTGGAAGCCAGCTAACCCGTCCTAAGGAGCATACCAGTGTCATCATACCACAGTGCATTACTGTCAGCATGTTCTAAATATGATCATGATCAGGGTTCCAGCTCAGGATATGAAAATTGGGCTTTCTAATAAAAGCAGAGGTCTCCATTAAATACGAAGCATCTTGTGAAATTAATTTTTTGCCGTTTTGATATGCTGGATATTCTATGGGAAACATTCATTTAAATTTCAGTTGTTCCATAGACTGTACACAGAAAAAATGACCGCAGTGTATTAACATAAATCATCAAAAAAGGCAGAAGCTGGATTTACGAAGTTTTCTTGAAGCCCCTTGGAAAATGTGCTGATTTTTGTTTCAGAGTGCTTGTGCTGATCTGTGTGAGTGATATCACATGTGGTGCTGAGAGCCATGTAATTAGGGTGTGTTTCTTCAGCATCTTTGACCACTCATCTGTCTCTTCCAGAACTGCCTTTCACAGTTGCTGAAGTTACCATTGGCTCTTTTTCTTTCAATTTTTTTTCCCCCTCTGAGCACTTGCAAACTTTCCCAACATAACTCTCTTTTTCCTTGCATAAAGAGCACATCATGTTGGATTATTACTTCTCATTGGGATGAATGGCCTATTGAAAGCTATTTTGAACAATTCCTAGGCTACAGTTTTCAGCACATCTTTTTCAGTAAACTGTCCTGTCTCCCAAGGATCTTTTTCATGTTACTGATTGTTCTCGTAATACTTATTTTTCTTTTTCTATTTGGGTTTTATTGTGTTGTCTAATATATGATCATATAAACATTCCAATAAATGGATCTTGATGCAGAGTTTGATCATGGAATAATAAGCTTTTGAGGATGAAGAATATTTTATAGTAATGTCTATAAAACGCTGCATTTACTTATAATGGTGTACAGCTATTTATTAATATTAATGAATGTATAATTGAAATTAGCAAGCTCCCTTAGAAAGGTAAACTATTCCCTTTGTGTTTTGGTTATAAAATAGATCTTTGTTTCTTAAAGCACATTTCTAATCTATGATTCTGCTGGTACGTAGCTCTTGCCCCATTCCTCTGAAATTCAGCCTTCCAGCTTCTATGCCAGAAGAGTAATCTCAAGAGAAAAAATTCTATTGGGAAGGAGTTTTCTGCCTGGATAGTTTTGGTGACTTGCCCTCTGAGAGTCATAGTAAACTGGCTGGATGTTTGGATCTAGGTCTGAGGAGGGGAAAAAAAGGACAGGAGTTTCTAGGTCGTACTAGAGGGAGAAAGAGAAGTTACAGACACATCTCTGAACATCCTACTTGTAAGGCTGCTGGGCAATAATTTTTAGATATGTCTAAATTGCATCCTTTTATTGAATAAATAGAGAGATACTAACATGGTGGGTTTAGTGTTCTGTGATCATCGAGTCTATGGCTCACATATACATATAGGCTCATTTATTTTTAATGTCAGAGGAGTCCATTATGATCATCTATCCTGAACGATATTGCACAAGCCAGAGAACCACACTGAATACGCATTGCTGAGAGCCTGGTTTTTTTCTCTTTGAATTGTAGAAAGGGGACTTACTTGGTCTAAAGATATTACAGGATGGTGAATCCCCTACATCTTTCATGGAATGCTCCAACAGGCAATAACCCTTGCTGAAATCAGTGTTTCTAATACCAGCTTCCCTCCATAAGATGTCATTTTGTCTTTTCTCCTCCCTCTCTAGACAGATTGCAGAGCTCCCTGCTCTCACAAATGTCTTCCTTATGTTGTGACCTGTAGTCTGTGGTCAGTCACCACTTGGATTTGTCTGTGATGAACTAAATGGCTTGAGTTTCTTTAGTCTCTCATTATAAAACAATATTTTCAAGACATTGAATCACTTTGTGGCTCTCGTCTGAGCTATCACCAGTTTGCCAAATTCTTTTGGGGAGCTCCCAGTATACTACTTATGGTCTCACTAATGCTATATGCAGAGGGTAATACCAGTTCATTACTCCTACGTGCGATGTGCGATTCCCCTGCTTATGCATTCAGGATTGTATTAGTTCTCTTGGCCGCTGCACCTCATTGTGAGATTTACTGCTGGGAGGACTTGGATAAAGCTCTGGGATACTCAGACAGCCGTTGGGAAGGCCTTATTCGCTAGTAATGGCTGGGGCTCCTTCAAGTCATTTGTCAGCAATCTGGAAGATTTTACAGTTGTGATAGAAATGAGAGCAAGTCCTGGCTGCACCTCTCCTTGTTTGAGAAATACTCTGGTTTGCTCTCCAGCTAAAACACAGTTCATTCCAGTGGTGCCAAGTTCTACAGCTTTCTTTCCAGCCCCCAAAGAGCCACGGCATCATGCATATGCATCATGCAAATACCATCCTGCTTGCCCAGCTCCAGAGCCAGGCAGTGGCTGCTGCTCCCATGGCAGTGCAGAAAATTAGGAAATGATGTGCAGCCTTCTCTGTCCTTGCCTGCACAAATATCCACAGTGGCTGTATTTTTCCTTCCTCTGTGACTCAGAGAAAGCTTTTGGCTCATTTCTCATCGTATGAAAATTTGGAGTTTTGAGGTCTACTGAAACCCTTGAATGAATTAGCTGGGAGCCCTTGTGTGTGATGTTATTGGTGCCACCATGAGATTACTGTCCCCTGCTGAAGCAGTAGAAACATCTGCATACATCCCACCTAACCGAACCCCACGCAAGCCGTGTCTGTTTATTGTCACTGTCTTAGCCAGGAAAGTTGGCATGGTAGAGAAGTGCTTAACCTGGTTATGTGACAATTTTTTTTTTTTTTTTTTTTTGTCTTTGTTTCATGGTTTTTCATGGTTTACACAAAATAAAATAATGAAAGGAGTTTTGTGAAAGCTGTGACATACAATTTGTACGAAAATTTCTAGTCAAGATTTTGCTTATGAATAGTACCCTATACTTTAATCAAAAGCAGTAGATTTTGATTTAGTCTGTTTGGGCTGTGTGTAGTGGACAAATAAAAAGTGACTAAGAACAGCATGTTATGAATTGAAATGCAATGACTAATAGTCACATGTGACACTTGGAAACAGGTCTGAATGCTCACTGAGAAACTCTTGTAGGGTTTCAACTTGAAGAATAGTGAAAGTTGGTGCTGCAAGGTGAGTACTGGTGGTCAACAGCTATTTTCAGTGTCTGTTCTACTTGGACTAAACAGGGATGTCTTATGCCTGCAGTTTGTTCTTTTGACGTTTGGAAGTAGATTTTCTCAATCTGCTGTGGTTTTTTTTTTTTCCCCCCCCCGCCCTTGTTATGAGATAAAATGACCTCGCTGTTTGTGATGTGACTGTATACCAGACAAAGCCAGCCTCTGACATGCACTGGCCGTGTGCTTGTTCCCTTTTGGCAAACAAAGTGCAGAACTGGGGAGGTGCAGAACTAGGGATTTAAATTATTTTTCCCTCTCTAAATAGGTATTAGTTGAGAGAGCAAATGGACCTTCATAGGAATACAGTGGGCACAGATACCGTACGAACACAGGTTTTGAAGGGGTTATTTTCAACATTTAACCTCCTTCCTTGGCCATTTCCAGACTAACATGAAAAATACTGTCTGTAAGGCTGACATAGTATGCAGCCACTGGGAACTACAAAACCCAACGTTGTCTTTTCTAAATCTTCGTTAGAAGAGTGTGAAGCCTTCTTTCGTGTGTAAAATTATTGTCTAGGATTATCCCAAAGTCTGAATTAAACTTCAAAGCCACTAGGGTCCTATTCTTATCTAAAGTATTCTTTATATTCTTATTATTTTTCTCAATTATAAAAGTTTAATGGATGGGAGTGTGTAAAAAAACCCATCATACTGGAGCTCTGCATCCACTGAACACTGCTCATTTGTTCAGAAGGAACCTCTCCACTGTTTTCTTGTGTTGCCATTCTGGTTAGTTTTCCCCCAGATTCATCCAGACCATCTATGTCACTGTTGGTATAAAACTTAAAAGCTACAAGCTTCACAGAACAGTGCAGCATGCCAAAGCTTTAGTTTAATTTAATAAAATCTCTTAATGTGGCTTATCTGCAAACTAGCAGGCACCTGTTTTGTTGCATAAACCAAATCACTTTAGTAGGCTTGGTTTAGGGAGGTGTAAGTCTCTCAGTTAAAAACAAAGTAAACTTTGTGTGGTTTAAATCAGCTGCAGTGTTGCACAGACCTTGCATGGGTTTGACTAAACTGGTTTAAAATTTGCATGCAAGATAAAATGTGTTTTCCCAATTAAAGGTGGATATAGAGTTCTTTCATGCATGCCTGATTTTGTATTCAGTCACAGGATCAACTCTTTCTGCTTCTGCTTTATTCACTTTTTTTATCTTTACTTTTTAAACTTTTCCTGCCCTCCCCCTGTTTGCATGTTTGAATGACTGGATTATAATGAAGGGTATAGGTGTGCTAGATTTCTGTGCTCAGCTTGGCAGTTTGTGAATGAGAAATGAAAGCAACTAGTCATTTGATTTTCCTGCCCATCTGCTTTAAACATTAAAATGAAAACCCAAGGAACTTTAATTTTTATTACAGAAAAGTAGGAAACTTATAATTGAGTTGCACTCTGCCGAGTCCAAAATCATCCCTGTGTTCTATGTGACCCAACTCTGTTTTGTGCTTTTCACAAAAGGGCATCAGCACAGCAGCAAACCTGTGCACTTCTGAAGACCTGCAAGGTGACTTACTTCAAGCATTGCAGCAGTGACAACTTCATTCTGCCCAGTCTAGAGCTTGGGTTCTAAAGCAGTACAAATGCTTTCAATTCCTAACAAAATGCGAAGCCTTGAGAAAATAAGGGAATCAGAGTACATTAATCAGAATTACTGATGTGAAGGCTGTGACAGAAATTTGAAAAAAAACCAACTCAAAAACAATGGCTCCTCTGTAAGTAGAATCATTTCAACCCAGTAAAAAATTGATTGGTAATTCAAACCAGAAATTGCCCTGAATGTTGAACATATATTGGAATATTTCATGGGCTGTTTTATCATTGCAACTTGTTGACATTATTTTGTACTTGTAACTTCATAGACCATAGCCATTTGTTACATCAGCATCAGACATCTGCACAAGCATTTGTCATGCTGCTGTTGATTTTTTTTTTTTTTTCTATTTTTCTCCGTTGACTGAAGGAAGGCTAGAGCTAACAGAACAATATTGTGGAATGTGAAGGCTATCATTAGGGGGCAAAACTGGACTTCAAAGAGGAAGCACATATGGTTTTGACTTTTATAAAGATGGCAGGTGGACATGGAAAAAAAAAAGGTTGATTTCAAATTTATTTTCATGATAGCTGCAACTTCTTAAAAGTCCGAGATGATTAATTTTCAATTTGGAATTCCTAATAACTGAAACAAGATCATGGTTTTACAACTTCCTGAAGCAGAATCCGAGAGAGACGAGGTCATGTTGGTGCAATAAACCAATGGCAGCCCGACGCAGAAGGGTTAGAAAGAGCAGCAAGAAATGTTTTGCAAAAGGCTTTTTGAAGTCAAGTGTGTATAAGAAACAAAATGTTTCTGAAGTCAGCCTGTTTTGAGGCACATGCTAAACTTCAAGGATGTTGGGCTAGATTTGAAAGGTGAACCTGGTGTTTATAGACTTGCTGAGTGTCGCTCGTGTTACTGACTGAAATAGCAGTTGAAGGGCTTGAAACAAAATGAAACAAAACCCCCCTCCAGCAATGCTGTCTTCCCCTTAGTGATAGGTGTTTCTTTTTATATGAAGGAATACATGACACTTAATTTTCTTTTCTGGATTATCATATGTCATTTTAAATCTAGCATCTGAAATCCTCTTGGCTGGAAAGTCAGAGCTCTCTGCACCTGTGGGTGACTTGCTGATGATGTGAAAGAATAAGCGACTGTCAGCTCTAAATACAAGTTGAGTTTATCCCTCTTATAGATGCTGTATATGGTATTTTAATTGAAAAAGAATGTTACCCAGCTTGCCTGTATACGTTAAGATATTAAAACAAGTAGCTTTGATAGAAAATATTTCTGGTGGTAGTTCTGATCGGGGATAAGTATGTTCAGTGCTTCTCAAAAATATGACAGTACCAGTACCAACAACTCAACTGTAACTACAACCTGGACAGGATTGGGTTTGGGTCCATTTACCAGCTTTACTAGTACTCTGAAGTGAAACTTTCTTCCATCCTGGTTCCTGATAATCCACTTCCCATTGCCTGCATCTACTTCTGAAATTATGAACTACTCAGAATGTGTCTTGACTATGCCTTGACCAGAAGGACGTATATTTCCACTAAGTGTTAATGCTTTAAAAATAGTGATGGGATCTTACAGGAGTGATTGTTTCTCATTATTTCTAAAGCTAATGTCATATGAGGGTGGGATGTGTTACAATAACACTGTTCTTCAGAGAAAAAGAAACAACAAACTTCTCTCTTGTTATTCATCCTCTCTGAGAGTGTCAAGAAAGGCTTAGTGTTCCCTAAATAAAAAAGAATTTAACAGCAATTATCAAGAAGTCAGAAATACAATTAAACTCTGTTCCAGAATTTGTCTGCAGATGCTTTGTTCTTACAGAAATAGGATTGATTGCTGCTTCTTATAATCAAATCTTTCCTTACACCTCTGAGAATAGCGCTACATCATTTCCTCTAGTGGGAAGTATCACTTTTAGTACCTGAGACATTAAGCTGCATGGTTGTCTGTCCTCAAGAAATAGTCTCCAGGAATGTTTTTTTAAGGTTTTCTTTTTGAGAGTTGTCTTTATTTCTTTTAATCCAAGGGAGAGATATATTACCTTCTACTTACATGAAAGAAATGAGATGGTGGTGCACATCAGTGTATCTTCCGTCATTGAATTTGAAGAAAGAAAGGTTTTGTCAGCAATTTCATTTCCAGTGCTCATCTTGTGGGACATGCCTCCTTCCAAGCTAAAAGCAAGAATTTCTGGGTGTTTGTCTTCTCTATCAGGCAACCCTGCCCCCAGGGTGTCTTGCTCATAAAGCTCCTACCCAGTCCCCTCAATAAAACCACTCTCTGAAGCACTTGGATAGAGTGGGGACCATAGTGATTGAACTGGGAATGGCCCCATGCCTCCATCCTCTCTGAGGTCTCATCAATTTCCTCTGCTGGAAACCTGGTAGCAACATTTTCAAGGGTTCCCTGAAGGCAGATACAATCATCAAAGAATGTTTAACTTGAGCACACTTACATCTGAACCAGTTTGCCCAGCTTCCTCGTGAGTATAGAAAAATGTTTCCTTCTGTCAGTTAACATAATATGTTCTGGAGTGCTGTCAGGCTCCATCTTCAGACAACTTCCTTGCTAGAAACTTTTGTACCACTGAAATTGAAGAATAATAATATAGAGAAGTGCTAAGCCTGTCCAAGGAATAAAAAAATGCATCCACTCAGCCTTTCTATCTCTTTCAGTGGGGATTGCTATCAGAATTCAGCACTGATATTTTCAAGAGTTGCTGAATGGATCCATGCATCTGATCATAAATTTATTCCTAACTTACACCAAGGAATATTTAAAAATCAAAGTGCCCTCGTTCCATTGACAGTAAAAGCACATCCATTATAGTTGGAAATTTAAAAAACTTACTCCTCTGGGAAATCATGAAGGTACTGTTGGCAGAGCTGTTCATCCCTTATAGCTTAGCTCCTCTTAGTTTCCTAATATCTGTCTTGATGGGAAGTGGTCGGAGAGTTCTTCATTTTTTCCAGCCTCCTTGCTGGAGGGGTGGGGTGAGGAGCAGAAAAGTCCTTGACTCTGTGTGAGCACTGCTCAGTAGTAACAACAACATCCCTGTGGTATCAGCACTGTTTCCAGCACAAATCCAAGACACAGCCCCATGCTGGCTGCTATGAAGAAAATTAACTCTATCCCAGCCAAAACCAGCACATATTCTCAAATGGAATTGCACTGTAATCTTTGAAAGTAGGGCTAAAAGCGGCTGCCATGTACTCCCTTTTTCTGATTCCTAGAAGAGTCAGCTCTAATGGCGTTGTTCTTGACAGGCTTTTATCTAATCTATTCTCCTTGATCCCTGGTGAGGGAGATGCTTTATTTCTCAAAACAGTCTACTGCAAAACCTGCAATCTTTTACTCTCCTTACATTTTCCAATATCTAATCTATTAAAGTAATTTTAGCAACCTAGCTCTTTACCCATCCACCAAAGACTCAGAGTAGAATAATCTCTTCAGCTATTTGAAGACCCATAATCCACCTCTGCCCAGCCAAAATTCTTTCAGATTTTCCTGAATTTCTTGGTTTTTTTCACATTGATAATGCTGCTTCTTTCTTGTCTTTGGGTTCACTGAAATGGCTCCACACCAAGGAAGTGCCCCTTACTTCTCATCCTTTGTGCCGTCAGTTATTGGTATCTGCCTTACATTTTGCCTAACAAATTTCTAGGGAGTTTTCTCAGTTTTAAAGATTGTATTAAAGTCTGTGCTTGTTTTCCAGCATATTTACATATTGCTGTATGTGAAGAGCAAACTTAAGGAGTGTACTTACTGATCAATGTATTGTATTCCTTTTAGTCTGTGAATGGTCCTGGGCAGTCTTATGGTAAGAAAAAGAAAAGGATGTGGAACAAATCTACCTAATAATGTAGTAACACTTTTAAGAAGAAAAAAAGGTATGAAAACAAAATATTTCAAAGTCAGCATTCATACAGGATGGTTGAGGTGTTGCTTAAAGATTTAGGAGCTGGGTAGAAGTTAATACCAATTACTGGAGATCTTAGATTCCTAAGAGGTGGACTAGTTCGAAATAGGTCTTAAATTAAAAGAGACAGTCCTAGTTACTGCAATCGGGATATTTTCCAAGTAAAAATGTGTAGTTGATCTACCTATAAATTATCTGTACCGTGTCTCCTTGGTTTGACAAGATGTCCTCCAGAGATCCTTTCCAACATCAACCATTCCATGACAGGTTTCACTGTTTTCAGTTGTGAAGATTTTGCACACTATGGTTTAGAAAGTAATGCTGTGGTCACACCAGGAGTTATCTCTAGGTCTCTCAGTTCTTGGATCATTTCAAAGTCTTTAGGTCCCTTCTGCTCCCTTAGGAAGAACTAAGAAATGCACAAGGAGACAGTTTATAGTATCCAGTAAAAAGCAGCCGAGCAAACACTTGAGAGACCCTGAATTCAAGAGAAAAAGGGAGATTTAAGGCAGTATGGCTACGGTGCCAAATGGCCTCTCATGGTAATATGTCAGTAAGCAATAGACTGTGTCTTGTTGGAAAGAAAAGGAGCTGGCCAACCTACTCAATTCCTCCATCATTTCTTTAAGTTAGCATAGTGGGAAATGTTGCCTGGAGAAATTATTGCAGGAGAAGTCTTACTAGCAAGAAAGAACAGATTTTCAGGTGAGTTATGCTCTGCAAGTAGAGAGCATATTGAACACCTGAGAAGAATGTCAATGTTTTTGATTACGAGGGCTTAAAATATCAGAGAAATACAGTCTCAATACATATATGTACTGGGAGTGGTAAGTTTTCTGAAGTGTAAGTGTCCTTGCTGTTCGTCAAGGTAAGTTGTCAGTAACTTGCAGGTGAGCATGTGTCAGTATTCATCAGTTCATGGGTGCTGTTTATATCTCATGAAGATAACTATATGTATACATAGAAAATATAGTTTCAAGTAAGCAAGGGTTTGCATACTCACAGGGAAAGATTTTGCACCTGGTGTCTCTTATTTTTTGCCCCAGCTACAGTCAGGTGCCCAGAATTGTGGTGTTTTGTCCTTTGTTTGTTCGGGAGCCATCTCACGATGTTTTGCTGTACTTTGTGTTCCCCTCTTGACATGATGAAGAAATCATAGAAACCATAAACCAGTATGAAAGCCTAGTTTTACTGTTTATTCTTGCTAAGTGAGAAGAGAAAGTCCCAGTGGTGTGATTGCTATTGTGGAGCCTCAGGGAAGTCAAGTTATTAAACAAACTCTTTTGTACTCCTTATCAATTTCTGAAATAATTCCTAAAATTCAGATGTAAATACAATTCTTTGTTTGTAATTTGACTTCCAGTGCCTGTTAAAGTATTTAGTTGATGCATAACATTTTAAAGCCTTTTAGGAGCCAAATAAAATTATTACTTATAAATTATTAAAAACCTCCAACAAATGGAAAAATACTTACTGAAAACTCCTTCATAAATAATGTTCAAGCTAAATTAAATAGTATTATAAGGAATGCATTAAAGTTTGCAAATGAGATATTAGCACTGTGCTCCCTTAACCTTAAAGTTATGATAGCCGGAGCACTTGCTACCCTTGCGAAACCTTGCGGCTCCAAGTCCTGGCTCACTCTGGGAAAGAAACATGTGGTGCTGCTGAAGATTGGAAAAAGAGCTCGAGGTCAGGGGTCGACACAGTAAGGGAGTTTGCTCTTTAAGAGGTTATCTGTGGATCTGCAAAGCCAAAGTGTAATTGGGTTCTGTGATGTGATTTTAGTGTGTAATTGTATATGATCTTAGGTAGTTTCAAAGACAAGGTTGGAAGATTTTTCTAGCCTGCTCGTGATAGCAATTTTGGGGAGTCTGTGTAGCCTGAGATGGACAATGCAGTCTCTTCAGAAATTGTCATCAGAAGTGATACAGCTGGTATCTGGTTCATTTTAATTATAATTTTAACAACCTGGTAATATGGTTTGTTCTTTCTCCTTTCTGTAATACCTGTCCTGTAAATGAGCAGCTTTGTGGGCTTGTACATTTTCTGCAGCTGGTAAACTCCTGCTTGCTTCTGAGCTGGTACTGCGTCAGAGAAAATTTTGTGTCTTTATTAAGACAGTACAAGTCATTGTAGTTGATCTGCCTGGCTATTGCTTTTTCTTTGGTCTTTGAGTAGATAATTTGCCGGTGGGTTATCAAGTTTCTGGTTCTCGATTATTCAAAACGATGTGAAACAAACATGTCTTATTGTTTTAGTTGTTTAGGGTTTCCTTGATTAAGCTGTCACCGCTGTCAAGTTATGTTCTTATAAGCCTGCTCGGATCTATTTCATGTTAAGAAAAAGCTCAGATAAATCCAGGAAAGCTTAATGTTTATCCAATGTGAAAATAATTACTCAAAAGTGTTATTCTTAATCCAGATAATTAGAGTGAGGAAGGAGAGATCAGTGTCATTGTGAATTATGCCCTGGCAATTGACTCTTGGTCCTTGTAAGTTTCAGGTGAAGATGTGAATGGATAAAGGTTAGATTAACCATAATCCAAAGTAGCTGCAACCTTAATCTGTTATGATACAAGGATGATCACTTAAAAAGAGCTGGATTGTGGGATTGTTTCTGGTTGGATAAGATGCCGCTCGACTGGGACTAGTCTTAAAACATGCTTAGCACCATGTCACTGCAGCTGTAAGCACTTGTGCACGGTTTCAGGCTGCCGCGGCTCCGAGGCAGGCTGCTGGGCTCTCGCTGCACCGTGTAATACTACACTGCGGCCCAGTATCTGTGCTTTACATTAACATGCTTTACCCTGTGCTTCATGGAAAATAGATGGTAACTGTTATGGGGAGCAATTTTGCTCGATGATTAGTTCTCTGTGCTGTTAAGCATATTTCTTTGTGTTCCCCATTCGAAATGTTCAGGGTGTCTGCAGGCAGTCATGCTGTACAGTGGTATAGGTGCATGATTACAAAAAATGACCAATCGAAATGTAAAAGAGAGAGAATATTTACTTTCCCTATTTCAGTTTATACCATTATTTTGTATAGTTACTAAATATTAACAAAAAAAAAAGTGCCTAAAATATATGTCTGTGTAAGGATAAGGTTTGCAGCTGTGGCTTTCCGTGAAGCTGCAGTTTTGAGAAAACCTTTGTAAGTAAACAAAACCAAATCAAAACAAATTCAATTAGAATGCAGGAAAAGGAGCATTAAAAAGGGGTATATCACACATACTACAAGCAGATACGTGGAAAAAGTACTTGACACTTCAGAGTTTTCCTTGTTTATGGATATGGACATAATGGTGACCGCTCAGATGGCAGCGTGCGTGGTGACTCTTCATGAATACAGACTCTTGAATGCGAATGGTTACTTATTGGGAATAACGCTGCTGAAAGGAAGAGGGTGAAAGACAGGTCATTTCTTGAAAAACGGTACAGGAAATGTTTGGTCTCAGCAGATAATTTAATTGCATGGTCCAGTCTGTATCGTTGTTTCAGGCCAAATGGAAAATAAGGTAAAGGGATTTTTTTCCCCTCCTCCTATTCAATTTTTGTAATAAATTATGTGCATTTATTCTGAAGGGATATATTTGTGCAGATGTCCTTCATGCTTACTGGAAAACTGGAAGCAGCCTTCCTTGATGCATGGCTAAGGTGAGGAAATAGTTAAGAAAGTAATTAATGGAATGCAAAAGCTAATAAGAGGAAAGTACTTTAATACACACTTGAGCTGGAATCTTCCCTGTGAATAATTAAAATTCTTTAAAGTTCATTTCAGTATTTTTAATAAAGTATATCTCAGTAGAATAATTAAAATTCTTTAAAGTTCATTTCTGTATTTTTAATAAAGTATATCTCAGACTCATTCTTGTTTTTAAACCTTTCTACACTTAGCTTACTACCTTCTTTCTTAACTATTAGAATTGCGTTACTTTTACTTGAAAGGGGCTTTAGATAATGTTTATGGTTGTTGCTGTGTTAAAAGTAAATTCTGCAAGAGGCATAACACAAGTCTTGTTCATAACATCAAAAATTATTCACTTAAAGCATCACACAAAAGTGTTACGTTATCTCCAACGCCACATTATATGTTATGGATTTGTGTGTATGTAACTGTTGTGTTCTCTTGCATCCTAGAGTCTCTGCCTTTAAAATAATGTTTCATGGAAATTTATGTCACTGATAAAAATTCCCAGACTTACGTCAGAAAATATTTTAGGGCGAGGATTTAAGTCTTCAAGCTTCAGAATACAGGTCAACCTTTAATTCAAGCAGGTAAGGAAGAAACTTCCCTACTTGATAGCTTGTTACAGGGGCAGATAGCACAGGGTTTCCCCAGGTCCTGTGTAACATTGCGATCCTTACATTAGAGAGAGAGAAAGGGGAAGAGGGACAAATTCTCTTAGTAAAAGGGCCATAAGAACTAAACAGCAGAGTTGCTCATGCGCAACCCAACCCTGAAATATATTAACATGCAAAAAATGGTTAATAAGGCAAAACATCTCTTCAGAGTTGAAGCTGGAGAGAAGGCATCATTTGGAGAGAAGTGGGGGTGCACTGGGTGCAGTATTTCTTAGTGGAAAAGATGAGTTAGGATGAAAATAAAATTATAGAGCTTATAGTTGAACACTCTTGTCCCCTTTTGCATTTGACAGTAGACTGGTAGATGGTTGACTGTCTCAGCCATGGAGTATCATGGAAATGTAATTGATCCATGAAGAAAGTAAACAATAATGGTGCACCCTGTAAAAAAGAAATTACTATGAGTAGTAAAAACTCAGAAAGTTTTAGAAAATCAAAAGGTCAATGAAATAAAAAAATAAATAGTAGCACATTAAGTGTGTCAGAGAAAAAGAGAAAGTCCTGTGAGAGTATTTGTAGTGTCAAAGACCACAGTCAACTTTGTACCAGTATCTGTAAGATGGCATTCTTTAAGTAGCTTGAAATTGCTTATGTATTAGGGATTTAAAAAAAATAAAAAAAGATACGGTAACTAGACCTATCAAAAGAAAAGTAATGAAATAATTTAAACACCAAATTGCAAATAGTCACAGAAGATAAAGGTTTTACTTAGAGGAAACTGAAGTAACTGGTAAAAATGTGACATTTATCACTTTAAAGCAGCTTCATTGTTGAATGATGACCAAACTCTGTCAGTCTTTTTGAGTAGTGATGATCCCACAAAGCTCAGGGAATAGGAAAAGAATTTCTGATTAATCAGGCTGGGTATTGCTACAGGATGGACAGATTGCTTCCATGTTCAGCCTCGCTGAGGTCTGGAAGCCATACGTCAATGGAAAAAGCCTTGGCTGATTTCTCTAATTTTCCAGGATTAGTAGGTTTTTAAGCTAAAATTATGATCTTCTGTAACTTCCATTAGTGTACCAGAAAAGGTAGCTCAAGAATGAAAAAATTCTTGTAACGACTTTAAATCTTACCTACTTGTGTGTTCAACATGCATCAACCAGCTACATAAGTGTTTCAGATTTTTATGAAGTATTATAAAACAATACAGAAATAAATGCTAGAATTTCTCTTGTTCTGAGGCAGCACAGTAATTTACTGACCATGGACAATTAAGAAAGAAATAGGCACCTAAGGACAACCGTCAAACCAGTACAGATTAGGCACAGCTAATCTATTTTTGTAACCGCACAGAGATTTCCAGTTTCAGAGAAAGAGAAATTTTGCTTGTGTTTAAGACTAGTTCAAAGTAAATTGATCATTGATGAAATTTGCATTTTAACATAATGCAAGTTTCTTAGCTTCCAGCAAATGGAAGTATTTTAAACAAAAATGGTGGAAATGCATAAAATTTATTTATTTCTAGCAATTGTAAATGTTTTTGTCTGTGTTTTCTGCTACCTAGTTCTTCCACCCCACTAGACAAAAATAATCTCGTTTGCTTGGTGTTTTGGTATGAGAACATAAGAGTGACTGTGTTAAATCACATCAGAAGGATGTTTTGTCCATTAACCCATTTCTGACAGTGGCTGGCAGCTTAGGGAGAGTACAAGAACACGTCCAGTAGACCATATTTTCCATTTTCTAATGATCTCAGTTTTAGAGATTTCTGTTTATAGGCTTTAATATATTGTATTTTAATGCCCTTAGTAGTCCTCTCTTCAATACATTTGCCCAGTGTCATTTTAATTCTGTTTACGCTTGTGGCATGATGTAGCAATGAGTCAATTTAAACAATGAATTTTATTAGGAATTATCTGAAAAAAAGAATTCCTGATAAAGTGCTTATTTTAAACGGGCTGCCTAACAATTCAGTTTGATATTCCCTAGTTCTTCTGTTGTGAGACACAGTGGAAATTTTTGCTTGAGAACATAAACAGGGAACAAATTCTCTCTCACTTGCCTCTCTTTACTGTGTTGAAAGGTTCCAGTCTAATTAATTTCTACATCTACAGAGTGGCTCGTGTATCTTTTTTCATTCTTGGTCATCCTGGGTACACTTCTTTGTGTCTTTTGAAGCTCTGCTATATTTTTATGGAGGTCAGAACAGCATTCAGTATTCAAGAAGCAGCTGTTACACCAATGGCTTACGTTGGCATAATCATTTTTTTTTTGCTTTGACCTCTGTTATTTACATAAGAATTCAGAACCTTTTGTTTGCTGTTTTTTCTTTTGCCACGTATTGAGCTGGCACTTACTGTCCATGGTGTTTGCACGGTTGCTTTCCTGAAGTTTAATATCCATCCAACTTTTAGTACCAATCATTAAATTAGTATAATTGGGATTGCCTTTCCTGTCTGTATTTTACTTTATATTCACAGAATCACAGAATGTTAGAGACTGGAAGGGACCTCGAAAGATCATCTAGTCCAATCCCCCTGCCGGAGCAGGAACACCTAGATCAGATCCCACAGGAATGCATCCAGGCGGGCTTTGAATGTCTCCAGAGAAGGAGACTCCACAACCTCTCTGGGCAGCCTGTTCCAGTGCTCTGTCACCCTCACCGTAAAGAAGTTTTTCCTCATATTCAAGTGGAACCTCCTATGTTCCAGCTTGAACCCATTGCCCCTTGTCCTATCACTAGATGTCACAGAGAAGAGCCTGGCTCCATCCTCCTGACACTCACCCTTCACGTATTTATAAACATTAATTAGGTCACCCCTCAGTCTCCTCTTTTCCAGGCTAAAGAGACCCAGCTCCCTCAGCCTTTCCTCCTCAGGGAGATGCTCCAATGCATCAATGACAGTAATTTATTTTTTGCCAATCACATAATAATGAAATCTTTCTACAATCAAATGATTCAATTTAGTGGTGTCAGGCATCTTTGTCATCTCAAAATTTATTCTTTTTCAAGGTCGTTTATGAGGCAGTTGAACTGTACAGACTCCCATAGGAATCCACAGCCGACTGCCCTCCACTGTGAAAGCTGGGTTCCTTTTAAAGTCTGTTTTCCTATTTCAAACATTTCTACTGCTGTTCTAACTGAGTGCACAGACACATTTAATTAAAAAGGTTGGTCAACATGCATGCAGCTTTGCTTTGCAGTCAGTACTCATCTTGCTCAGATAAACTTTTACTTCTACCCCAGATCTTTGTGAAGATATGGGATGGCTTCTTAAGTTGGAGGATCAAACCTTACATTTGGTTTGAGTTGTGGGCAGTATGTCATCTTGGCTGCCGTTTTGTTTGGCTGCCGCTTCAGCAAGAATAATAAAATACATGGGAATTTGATTCCTCAAAATTGGAAATCCTTGTCTTTTTAAGGATGTTGAATAGCGCCGAGTTCTCCCTAAAGCTCTCTATCGTCGGTATCTCCTTCATATGCAATTCAATAGCTTTGGTTAAGAAACTGAGTAATTTCAAAGTATTTATTTAATTGCATGGTTTGATTGCTATTTTCTCACTTCTCAGCCTTGTAAGATTGATTACTAAATTCTCAATGCTGGGATAGATTTTTAGAAAGGTATGTTTATCAAAAGTTGTTATTCCAACATGTTTTTTAAAAAATATTTCCTCCATTAGCTCAATGGAAACTGGAAATCCCTAGTCTAAACAAGAGGGTAACAGCATAAACATTAGTAGATAAGTACACACACATATATATTTTAAAAATGGAGTATAAGCTTCTAAAAGTACTATTACTGAAGACAAAACATTTTCCGCTCCGAATGTAAAATGACTGAAGCTACATTCTGTAGATATAAACATATATATAAAGTAGAAATTTCATGAAAGGTAACA
This sequence comes from Pterocles gutturalis, assembly GCF_000699245.1. Lineage (NCBI taxonomy): Eukaryota > Metazoa > Chordata > Aves > Pterocliformes > Pteroclidae > Pterocles > Pterocles gutturalis. The sequence goes on along the minus strand of NW_010118393.1, from coordinate 168,815 downwards.
CAACCAGCCACGTTCTGTAGTTTTGGTTAAAAAATTTCATACGGTTCTCTTCTGTTTCATTGTTCTGTATTAATACTGATGAATTATAGCTTCTGCCTTCTTCACAGTCTCTTCACAGAGAGTTTTGCTGCTAAGCATAAGATGACAATGAAGGAAAGTTAAGCAGACTTCTTTGCTGTTAAACACAGAAATGAAAAGAAATCACTGTTTTGTAGAATTTGTGAGTTAAAAATTGTGAAGTGAATAAATGCTTCTAATTCTAAAAGACATTCACTTAAAGGCACTTTGTAGTGAAATCAGTAATTACAGCATTTAAAACAAAAGACTTGATTGTGTACTCTATATTTGTGGAGTTTTCCCCCCAGAATGAAAAATCTCCATTGTATAATGTGTTTTAAGGCATTATTGCTGTTAGGTTTTTTTACTTCTCAAGTGCATTGTGGCTGCAGACTCGCAAGTCGAATAGGACGCTTCCAGTCATTTCTATAATATGAAGCTACTAATTTTCTGCCCTATTGTATGTGAAATGTTTGAACTAATAAATGTTTGATGTTTGAACTAATAAATCCTATGATCTCTGCAGTGACCCTGTCAGGTGATTAATGTACATTTCAGACTAGCAAAGTCAAATAAGAAATTTTCTTTGGTTGGGACACCTGTCCCAGAACATGTACCCTACGGCGTTGTATTTCTGGAGCTCATCCTATTCATTGTCATGCCCATAAAAAAAGCTCTTTTCCAAATTCCACAGGTCTCACGTATGGCAATAATAATCTAATATATAATGCAGAGAGTGTAGAAAGAAAATCTGTTTCTGTTTTTGCATGCTCTTCAAATGCGAGCCTTTCAAACACTGCAAGATACAAGGCTGTGCTCATGATGGTATTTCTCATGTACCTGCTTTAGCTTTGGTGTCTGGATGTTGTTTGCTCCGACAAGATGTTCTCTGTTCCTGAGAACAAGCTTTCTTGAAAGTTTTCTCATGCTTCCTGGTACTGACCAAAGGATTATTGCTGCAAAAGTTTTTTCTTTTGTTATTTTGCATCCTTGATTCACATCCTAATAATAAAAACACACATGAAGGATTGTAAACCAAATTAATCTGCTTGTTTCAAATCAGAGCATTCAGGCCAGCCCTAGTTCTGAGCTTTAAGTACTATTTCAGGTTTTTTCTAATAGTACCTGAAATAATTTATGTATGATAAATTTATTAGGAGTCTTGATTTTCAGATAACCTCTTGGGTATGCTTTTTTCCGCCAGCCTTAACATGAAAGGTTTTCAAACACTGGGGATTACTCTTCCTTAAAACAGGTCTGAGATGTGACCCATACCATACACACACTCTACTGTTTCCTTTTACATATTTCCTCTTATTTTGAAGATCTAAAATATTAATGATACATTTCTATTTTCTTTAATTTTCTTTCTGTGGTTTTCTATCACTTTTTTCTCCTTTCCTTTTTTTTTTTTTTTTTTTTTTTTTTTCCCCCCTTTAGATTAGGTCTTGGTTTGTTCCAGGTTACAGTATTGCACAGACTTTATAATCTGAAAATCCTTCTGGGCTCTTTCATTGTGCGGTTGCCTTTGTGTGCAAGGGATGGGACTCAGGGAAGCAGATGGTGCCCTGACATGTGAAAAACAGTGTCGTTCCACAGAGTAGAAGTTTATATCACCAGTTAGACACCACAAAGATGATAGTACATCCCTAATATTCTGTTCTGGAAACCTGAGGGATTTACTGCATGTGTGTATATATAAATCATGGTGGCTTTAGTAAGCAGTAAGCAGAATTCTTGTTTCAGATGCAAGGGCTCTGGAACAGCTCATACTGTATGGATCAGAATTTACCAAGGTGCATGGGAAATCAGCAAAAAAAAAGCATTTTTGTCCATGATTTGGTACAAGTTGGAACACGTCTTGTGTGCGTGAAATAATTGTATTAATTACTACCACTCTTTCTGATATGGGACAGGTTCCAGAGACAAAGAAGCACCATTTATAGGAGAAAATCTGTGTAACTGAGTTGCAGTGTGCATGCAGTAAACTTAATTGATTTTTCTGATTTTTTTTTTTTTTTTTCATTTCTCAGACCTTAGGGTTCCAAGACCAGAGATCATGACCATGGCCTACAATGAGGACTCCAGTTTAACTGCGTGCAGCAGAAGCGCAGAGGAGTACAGCAAAACCAAAGTACGGTATGTGATCATTTTCTTCTACAGAACTGGGCATGGTTTAAATGTGAATTTGTTAAAACAGAGAAAAACAAACACAGAGGTTTCTTTATGTGCTGCTTTGAATGCTAATGCTTCCTTCTCTCTTACAAGAAGCCATAAAGTAATTGTCATAGAGTGAGACTACGTGCACTGTATATGTAGATTTCCACATCTGAACTGAGAGTCTATACCCTTTTGTAATCCATGAAAGGAAAATGGAACTTTTTTCTTTTTTTTCATTTCTTCTTTTAAGACCAATATCTAAAATCTGTGAGATGAGCCATCCTGTGGGTCTGCCTGTTTCTTTCCTTTGAATATAAAGAGATGACCAATCTGAAGGTCTGTATTTCTACCACCTAAGGTAGGGGGGATGAATCCTGCCCACTGTGACTGATAGGATAACTCTTAGGAAGGTTTAGGGAGACAGGACTACAGCTGCAATGTCTCTTAAGTACTAACGATGTTTATCTGCCTGCTCAGAAGGTAGGTGAAGTGTGATGTGTTGTTAGTTTTTTCTCTTTTCCCTTTAGGGAAGAGAAAGTAACTAGAGAAATAACGAAAGAGCTGTGTATACAGAGTAGCCCAAAGGTGTAAAGTAAGCTATAGCTACCTTTAGCTAGGGTAGCTTTAGACTGTTGTGATTTTTTTTAATTATTATTTTGAATAATTACATTTTTAGGTGTACAATTTGCTTAGAAAAACTGCTATGAATAAGCTGGCTTTGGCAAGCCCCTCTTCATTTCATGTCGCATTATCTCATCCTTTGCCTTTCTCTTACATCCTCCCCTCTCTTGCTTCTTTTGCTAATGTATAAACCACCTGCACATCTCCTGACTAACTTTCTCTGAGAGGAGACTGCAGTGTTTGGTTAAGTCACAGGAGACACGGGGATTTGTGCAGTCCTCTCGCTTACGCGCTGCGGAAGTGATGACAGAATAGTCCCTACAGCCACTAGAGAAACTGACACATCACACCCAATTACGTGGCCTCCCCAGCCACTCACACCGTTCTGCCCTGAAATATAAGCTTTCTGCCTCATGCTCTATTTTATTTTTTAAAGAAATTTGTTATTTAAAAGAAAAGGAAAAATGGTGTGTGTGGGGGGAAGGAGTTAGTGTATCATTCTAAAGAAAGCTGTTATAGAGTAAGTCTTCAAGGACGTTCAATATATCAGATTAGACATAATTTAAACACTTGGAAATTTTTTTTTTTAAAGCTCACACAGGAAAAATTGCTAAATTTAAAGCGATGGTAATAGAGGAGTTGTGCCTTGTCGTTTACTGTGACACTGCCCATCAGCTGCCGTGAGCTAGTGGGAGTTATTTGTCAGTAATTATAAAGTACAAATATATACACTAATCTATATCTGCTCAGGATCCCACACAGCAGCCAGTCAGCTCTAGAAAAGGCAGATTATTTTTCATGTCAGTATCATATATGCTATCAAATGCAGTCAGGTTTTTATTTCCTCATCTCTAAAAGGACCCATCCCTTGAAAGTGAGGTTGCATGAGTGTCACAGCTTCCTTCCTTTTTTACTTCAATGGCTGATACAACAGAAAAACAAAAGCAAAGCTGACTTCCAGTCATTTGATTGTATTTGTAAGAAGATGAGTAATTGGAAATAAAAATACATGTTGCTGTGATAAAGAGATGCATTTTTCCTATGACTGGATTCCAGATTACAGACATGGAGCACTGACTATTAATTTTATAGTTATCAGAAGCTCTGTCTTCTGAACTTGCATCAGGAACTTTTATATTACAAAATCTACTGCAATGGGTGTTTTTCTCTAACAGCTGGTACTTAAGGTGCACAAATGACTGTGGTAGGTTGGGTTTTTTTTCTGTTCCTTGTTAATTTGTTTTCCGTTCTTTAAGTTTTGAGAGCTATCCTAAGACAGCAGGTATAGAACATTCATGGTGTGATTGTTTGGCAATAACTCTAATACAAGATATGCACATACCTTTGCTGTGGGTCACATAATAAGAACTTGAGAAGTTTCTGAGCAACAAAGGCTTTTCTGCTACTCTTTCCAGATTGAGACAGGGAATATCCAAAATATACAGGATAGTGAAAGAGGAAAAAAAACCCCAAGCCCAAGAACATGGAAAATGAGTGGTAACACTCACCACGTGGGAAAACAAACTAAGAAGAAAGGAATGTACTTCCCTCCCTTCTGAACACTATTGCAGCAGAAGAGCTCCTAAAGGAGAGCGTGGTACAAGAGTTACGCCATGTGCACATTTTCTGGCTTTCTGCTTTGTAGCTATAGAAGGTAAAACTGCTGGGACAGTGGTGAACCAGCCTCCCAAGATAGTTTGTGGCATGCCTCTCGTCCCCTCTGCCCAGGCTGACCAGGAGCTGGGGGCACTGGCCTTTCCCCATATACACCACCTAATGCAGGTGTTGGGCCATGAAGCATTAACTTTCTCTTGTAAAGCCAGCGACTAAAACCATTCTTCAGCCCATTGCTGGTTCAAGCTAAGACTATAATCTAGCTCTGTGGAGAATTATCAGGGGAGAATTTATTTTCTGTGTTTCTCTGTGTAAAAGCAAGGGAGAAGATATTAATAATTTTAAAATTAATTATTTATTGTGTGTAGCAAGAAAACATGTCCATTTCCAAAACCTTGGCTAAATCATAGTGTTTTTATTAGTAAAATGCTGGCATTGGTGCACATTTGGAAGCTGAATACTGAAGCACAATTTCATCCCTATCCACACCAATTAGTCCACTTGTGTATGAATAATAGCATTGACCCAGTCACTTGCTAGTACAGGACTGCTTAATCTATGGAAGGATCTCCACTATTTAGTGTGGAGATCCAGTAGATGCTCTACTATTTTTCATTATTTTAAGTTCTTATCAACTGCTTTTTAAGAGAAGTCCTCTTAAAACCCTTTACACTTGCATGGTTGTAAAGGCCAAAGAAGTACATTGAACTGCCTGGGATTTTTATGAAGCCAGAAATGTTGTCTGGCTTAAAAACAGCTTTTAATGTTTAGACAAGAACTGTGAAATACTGCTTGTTCATTCTCTGGCCAGCATCGTTTAGCCAGGCAAGGTGGCAAATGCTTGTTTGTGACACTGTGAGCCTTAAATCTGGTGATTCACTCACTGTGTATCCCAGGGGAGCGTCAGTGAAACAGGGTGTGATGATCAGCCCCCAAAATACAACACTACTGTTACGGGTAGCCTGATGGCTAAGCGGTAACTACTGGTGAGATTATCAGGGTCTCACCGAGGGGATCTGCCCTGAGAAAATCAGCTGAAGACTCAAAGTGACACATTAGAACTAGATGAGAAAAAATAATATTGGAATTTTAGGTTAGTTTCTGTGGCAGGGTGGAGTCAGACTGGGGGTGGGTGATTTCGGCAAGGACTCATAGTATTGCAAGCGTAGTTTTATTTACTTCTTTGATAAATGAATGATGAGGTGATGGTAATGTTAAATTGAACGGGCTGTGTCCGAAGTACTTTGGGTAGGGAGTGGTGGGGTCTACACGTGCCTGTGTGAAGGATGGTACTAGAAATGCAGTGTTTAGGGATAGGAGGTTATCTAGTGGTTTGAGGTGAAGCATGGTTTGAGATATGGGGATTATCCATGTGAGAGTTAATATTTTAAAATTTTCCTTTTTGTGGGAATGGATTGCCTTTCCTACATGAAACCACATATTACAAATATACTACATATTCTGCTGAAATACACTCTTAGTTTGTGTTCTTTTCAGAAGCCTCTTGTCTTTAAAGCTGGCTGCCTGAAGTCTAAAAATATATTCCTTGGAAGGGGAGAAAAACATGGAATATATTTAGAAATACTTAAATATAACTTCAAATAGTTTTCCCATTCATTAAAAGTTTGCTTGACCCGGAATGTCAGGACCCACCAGTGTGAAAAGCGAGAGATGAATATCTCTTGTATCACCTTTCCACTGGTATAAGCCTCAACCTCGAGCCTGCCGGAGCAGGAGGTGTCTGGAGTTAATCCTGTAACTGCAACTGCTCCTTGGTACTCGGCCTCGGTGTATTTTGAGATTTAAATCCACAATTGAGGAGGAAGAAGGAAACATTCATGATGATTTTTTTTTTCCATAGCAGCTGTTTGAAACTGTTAACATGCTTGTACCTTTAAAAGTAAATCCTGGGGGAAAGAGAGATTGAGAGGCAGACTGCCTCAAGTATTCAAGTGCTGAGAAGCACACAGTAAAGGTAGTTAAATTCAGAGGTTTCTTAGATAAATATGTCATTGATAATTGAGAGAAGAGGAAAAACTGTGTAAGGAGATTTGCACGCACTCCTTGGGATACCCGGTGCACGTGCTGAACACAGAAAAAATAAACTTTTGTGTAAAAGGTGGATATCTAACCCTCAATAAAAAAGTAAAGCTGTATCTGCAGAGAGTCTTATAAAGTAAAATTAGTATTTTCCCATTGGAGAACACACCTTTGATTAAGCAGACATATTTAGCAATTAAAATCCAGAAAGCTGTCTGAAAATACAGATCTCTGTTTGAAATCAGCTTAAAAATAATGGTTTTAAAATCACTCATTTAATTTTGAGAAACGTTATAAAGGCTGCACACAACTTTTGCACTTTTAAAGTTAGCTAGAATTGATGAGATATGTCTGAATGGGACACACTCTGTGTGATCTAGCCTGTTGGTGGGAAAAGATTCTTTTCTTAATCTTGAGTATCACGAAGAGTAACTTTTGAGTGATGTGCGCCAAAATCTGAAGGGAAGACATATAGACAGATTGCACACTAATTTTTTACTGATTGCTGCTATTTTTTTTTAGAAGTTTTTATACATAAGGTTCTTATTGTCCATGTAGAAAAGGGGAGGTAGAATCAATTTCCTCTTTAACATATTGATAAACAACTCCAGATATAGTGGTAGGGGGAGGAGGAAACTACATTTACCTTTGTGTGACCTATATAGGAATGCTGGAAAAATTAATTCCAGAATATTATGGTGACATTCCTTTAAGTCGTGGATATGATTTACATAGTAGGTCTTCTTGAGCCGTCCAGCTTCTTTCATCTTGATACTGTAAATTGCTTTCATTTCCACCCCCCCCTTCACCCCGATCTGTATGCTTGAGGTATTGTTGTGATAAATTATGGAGGTACAGAACTGAAAATGGTGTGTAGATTGTCTAAGAAATTGAGTGCAGTCAGCCTTCAAAGTGGTGGATGATGTGCTAAAACAGCTACCTTCCCCTGGTCAGGTTGCACATGTCGTCAATGAGCAGCTGCTTTTAACTTTGCCTTTTGCCCAGAGCACTGAGAGCAGCTGGATTTATTGAATTAATAACTGCTCCATTTGGGGTGTTTTGTTTTCCCATGACCGTGAAATCTGGCTATAATGTTAGCAAAGTGTAAGACAGGTCTCCTTCGCCAAACAAGGTGGTGTCTTTTTTTGTTATTATATAGTGCTTAATGCACAAGGCAGAAAATAATTGGAAAACTGTACCTGTGGGGGAACGAAACATTCCTTGGTAAACAGCTAAGGAAAAAGGAGAGAAGCATGTAAAAATGAGGTGGGTGATACACACGTGCCGAGTATGATTTTGAGGGCACTTGTACCAGTTCTCAAATGAATCTCTGGTTGCAGCCCTTAGTAGTGGCTTCTTTAAATCACCGGATGTTTTCTAAACAGCATTAGAATGTTAGTGATCGAACAAACAGGTTTTGTGCTTTGGACCAATTTTTTCTTCTCAAGGCTCTGGATTTCATGAGGCTGGCTGAGAAGCAGTGGCAGTGTGTTAGGCAGATGGAGACGGTGAACCAGTGGCCTCCGGTTCCTCTGACCACACAGGAGTGAGGGACGTGCCCTACCACAGAGCTTCGGGGCAGTCCTGCCTAACAGGCTTTTCTTTGGGGTTACTATAGGTAGAGCTCACTCCTTTTCTAGAAACAATGCATGAGGTAATGCCTTCAGGTTTTATCAATCGTGGCATGTATTAGATTATTCATTCCCATGTTATGGCTCATCTGTCATGCTGAAAGTGCTGGAGTTGCCTTATTATTAGTGCAAAAAAAAATTAATACCTATGGGGGGAGGCATTTAGCTGTGCTCCTGGGAGAGCAAAAGAAAAGAGAGAAGGGGAGAAATGGGATTGAACACCAAGCTGCATGTCTAACCCCAGCTGTAGTCAGCTAACCACAAGCTGTGTCCACGGAGGATGTGTGGCTGCTGCATCCCTGGTGGAAGATATTTACAGAGGCCTTCAGCCTCCTGAAGACTCTCTGGGAAAAGGTGGAGGAGATCTGACCTGCTTGAGAGCTGCATCCCATTTTGAAATGCTCTCCAGTCCTCGTCATACCTATCCTCCCGAGGGCTGGCATCGGCATGTGCCAGCCTGCTGCTGCATCTTCTCATTCTGAAGACTGTCCCTTGATAAAATCTGCGGATTTGCCAAAACTGTGCAGTCTCCTTTCTAGCATGGTGAAGTTAGCTGGGCTTTACTCCTTAGTTTACTCATGTTCCCTATGTGAGTTTTATGTCTCTGGAGTTTCAGAGTTCTGCAACTAGATTTAAAAATAATTATTTTGTTTTATATCACATTTACAAATGTATGTCTTTATCATGGAAATGACTGCCTTAGTAGTTTCAAAATGTGCAGCTCTTAGCAGTTGAAAAGGTCATTTTACCCAACTAATTCTCAAGTTGCTGCAGAGGTAGTTAAAAAAAAAAAAAAAAAGCATTTTGCACAGGCTCTGCCTCAAGAGTCTGGCCTCTATGCTTGGATATTTTCAGAAATGAGGCATATCACAAATGTTATGATGTGCCAAGTAGTTCTTTCAGTTGCTTTTTAATTGCCATGCAATATCAGAGTGGTTCAGGGTGTTTCCTCTAGAAAGTCGAACAGTTCAAATTCCAAATGGGAGGAAAGACAATTTGTTCACAAAGCAGCTATCCAGTCTGCAGAACAAGAAACTTGAGAGGGGTTAAGATGAGAAAATACAGTAACTTGTCTCCTTGTTTTGTGTGTACTTCTTTGTGAGCAAACAGTTCCATCATCAGCTCCTGCTTCTTATGGAAACAACCTTTTCTTTAGGCTTGACATTTCAGAGTTAAAGACGTCCTGTGTCTCCTCATTCAGAACTTGTTTTTTCTTCAGAGTACAAGGTATGTATTTAAAATACACAGAGCATACCCAGGAGTGGTGTATTCCGCAGATCAGCACCTTCAGCCTGTGTTCAGGTGCACAGGTAGAAAGAAATGCCTGGTTAGTGTCCATCTGGGAAAGGTTTTCTTTCAGAGATACGTATTTCAGAAGAAGCTAATTCTCCAGTGTGATGCTGAACGGGTCTGACGATGAGATGAGATCCCCTCTTGTCTGTGGTGATCAGCCTCCTTTTCTGCAGACTTGGTAACTTCTGTGATGGATGAAGCAATGGTACTGCAGCTGTTGTCTTCACAGCCTGGATCCATCTCCAGGGCAGCTCAGTCTTGCACATTGAGTGAGGAGAGGGAGAGTTGAGAAAACAAGACGTGTTTGTGTCACTAAAAGCTGAATCATAAGGCATGGAGGGGGAACTGGAGTAAGGAAGGGATTCTGAATGTTAGCATTTTATAATTAAAGAGCAGTTTGTTGTGTAGAAGCATTTAAAAAAAAAAAAAAAAGACTCGTCTTGGAGCAACCAATGCACTGGCTATTAGGATATTTCTGCTGAAAGTGGAAGCCTGAGGTTCAAGTCCAGGGCCTACTTAGGCCCTTGAGGGTAGTCTCATAGTGCTTAGGCAAACGTCTGAAGCACTGAGCTATTCTGGGATAAGTTTTCTCTTCCCCTTCCCTCCTTTCTCCCTGGCCTTTTTCTCCTTCCAAAATTTCCATTTGGGAAGTGACAACCCTTTCCTGAATGAAACATAATAGAAAAACTGATTTTTTGCAGGAAATTTACAGGTTTGATAAACCGGCGTTTCCTGATTTAAAAAAAAAAAAAAAAAAAAAATCAGCTTTCTCATTAAATCTCATACGTCCTCCCCCTACCCCATTCTCTATAAATTAGTCATCACATTTTTTTTTCTCTTCTCTTGGCTCGCCTGTCCACTGGGCTCCTTTCTGCAGCCCCCATGTTTCCCTCCTGATAGTCTTCCATCACATTTGCTTCCAGCTCCAATGGCTTCTCCCCATCTGCAGTGGGAAGAGCAGCAAGGAGCAGTAACAAGGAGCATGAGAAATGTGGGTGACACCCACTGCCAGCTGCAGCACCTGGCAGCAGCCCTGGAGAGGAGCAGCCCTTTGAGAGAAAATTGGAGAAACACTTCCAGGTTGCCCTTGCCCTGGGTTTGCACCCATCCTGCCTTGTGTGGGGTCAGGAGTGAGTTCAGGAAGATTAAATCTTCAGAGTTTTCACTTTGAAAAAACTATTTTTACTGAGCCTGTACTGAAGTGTGATTTTCCTTATTTTTTATTTTTCCTCGCTAAGTGTTACAATTTGGCCAGCTGAATGCGTTTTTAAGAAAGTGGTAACAAGCCATCCCTGCTTTGAGTCTAGAGGCAATATTCCTGTATTTCAAAGACAAGAGGCAAGAGTTGAGATATTTTCCAGAGTAACTGTGTCAATGTGGAAAATGTTATCCTTGGAAATTAATTTTGCAAAATTATGAGCAACGTGTAAAGAGGGTCTTGTAACAAGGAGGATGTGGCACATTTGGGAACGGGCTGAACTCTTTGCCCCACCAGTAAGAACTTTTGTCATTTATCATAGGTCTGTTGGGCAAAAACTTCACAGTGGAAGTCCAACAAAAAGAAATGTGAGATATATATGTATTAAAAAAAAAAAGTGCATCTGTGTGCTACATCAAAGTTGGTGGTAATAATAATAAACAGCAATAGATGCACCTCGACAGAAGCAGAAATGTATTCTGTTAAACCCTAAGACCTTTGAAAACACACAAGTTCTTCTCCTTTAAATTTAAATCATCTCTCCCTGTAAATGTCTCATAATTCCTGGTCCCAAGCTGCTCAGCTAGTTTTGGTTTCCTCTTTGATCTTGATCAAGACAGGCAATCCAGAAACAAGTGTCCCTTAGTATAACTAGAAATGCACAAAGTTCTCTTCAGGATCAAAGGGGATCTTTACATTGCTTTTCATTTTACATGCTCCATTGGACTCTTCTCTGCCAGTCTGTAAACCCCAATTTAACTGGGCAGAATATTAAATGGCAAAAATATTTGCCAGTTCCCTTCTGCAGCCAAGCTGTCACGCAGAGATGCTGAAATCCTGCAAGGACTCTGCTTCTCTGTGCTCTCATTCTTCTGGAGTGGGAGGAAATAGAAATCTCACAAGAAAAACTTTTCTCCTGACTTACCAAGACAGAACAAAGAAGGAAAAAGCAGGGGTGGTTTGGGTATTGCGAGACTGAGAGTCAGATCGAGCACTACCTGATCCTGCCTTGATTAATGGACATCACAAAATTCTTGTTCATTTGGGACCGAAGCAAGTTGTTTGCCTGTTAAGTCCAACAGGACCTAAATCTAGACTTTAAGTCAAACTATAATTGAGCCCTAAAATTGCCATGGACTTTTAAACCCTGATGGCATTGATGGGGTACGAGGGAGCTCAGCTCCTTCAGTGGTGGTGTTCTGTGTCCTGCCAATACTGCCTTTAGCTGAATGAATTGCTAACCTGAGCAGAAGCCAAGAAAGTGATTTAAGCCAAAAATGGCAGCATTTTTGTTCTGTAGCTTTAGTTTCAAATACTTCCATAGTAGTGTTTGATAATTTATTTTTTCCAATTTTAGTATAATCTTTGGACTAGGTAGGATGCTTTGCATAGTAATTAATGGCTAATTTTCATGGCACCAAGTAGATTATTTTTAACTGTACTATCTTCACTGAAACAAACCAAATCAAAACATCATTCAATGGTCATTTTGTGCAAGGGAATGTGCATTCACCTGATCTGCTTGTTTTCTCCCCAGTTTGATGCTTTGTAGGAAAAAAAGGCACCTAAAATTGTTTTAATCCTTTACAGTTACATTAAAATGATGCTGCTGTCTGGCTGATAAATTGATTCCATTGTATCTGTTCTAAATTTATACAGACAACAAAGTTCTGCCAGTCATAAATGATTTATCTTTTGTATTTGGAGTAGAGTCATAATCATTCACTCTTTTTCAAGTCTAGTTTGGCAACTTTATCTCACTCGCAGTTTGCATTTCTGAAAGTGGAAATATATTCTGCAGCTTTTGATGTGTTGATTGGTAAGAAGGTAAAGACAGCTGCACACACGTCTCCAGAGACTCAGCTCAATGGCTAAATGAAGACCTCTAGTGCTTTCTTGTTAGCCAAGATAGATCTACATCCAGATGAACCGCAATTAGTCAATAGTGAAGGCTATAGGTTCATGTGATCAGAAGCCACAAATCAGTTTTCCCTAGGACTTAGTTATTGGCAGATAGCGCCTTAGGCTATGCCTTGCTGCCGCTCGCCTGACTGTAATTTTTCCCCTAGTGAAGTTTTTAAAGTCACATCCTGAGACTGGAGCAGTGATCTCCTGACAACAAGGCTGTCACTGGCCTGTCAAATATCAATTGCTTATCAAACAAATTGTCTGCTACTTTAATGTACCTGGCCCCTCGCTATTAACAAAGCTTAAAATGCTCCTGGTTTCTGTACTGCTGCTGATGCTGTTGGTACCTATCTGCTAACCCACATACATCATTATTTCGACGTGGCATGGGCCAAATCCTTCCTGCCTGTGACACTGACGGAAACACACCAAAGTGATTTATAGCCAAGCTGACTCTGTATCGTTGTGAGCTTGTGAAACTGTATCAGTGAGCCAGGAAGGAGCCCCAGTTCCTGCTGGAATCTAAACCCTGGTCCAAAATGTTTTTGTTTCAGAAGGTTTGGTTAATGTATGTATTTGCTTGGCTGGCCTCACATTGGACACAACTTTGCATTTGGTTTTTGGCTAAAATTAGAAGCAAAAATGTATTATGAGGAAATTTCATCTGAGGCTTTCAGAGAACTTTGGGGCTGGTGGGGTGTGAAGCCACATGGTGCTCCCAAGTGAGAGATAAATATGATTCCACAATTTTGTTGTTGGCTAAAACAAGTCTCAGAGAAGCTGTGTTACTTCCTCACCCAGTGGATGAGTTGGTTTTCATTATCTATTTGTAGTTACCAGCTAGGCTGTCTCCTCTGTAGGCGATTTACGTGCCAAAATGGCATCCGCCCTGGCTTCTGGGCAGCACACGAGTTGAATCAAATCACACCTTTCTCATTGCTGCTCTGCAAATAAAGGAGAAATTAAGGCCAGTAGAAGTAAAAGTAATTCTTCAATGAACTGAGGATATAAAACGTGCTTTAAAATTTCCAGCACCCTGCAGTGATGGTGATTAGTTAAGGAAACACCACAGCCTTGTTACTATCCCATCTTTTAAAGCCTTTTTACATTACACAAAGATGGCCTAAGAAATTAATTAAAATGTTGGACAATAACATAATCAGGGATATCTATATTTGCAGTCTTTTCTCTGTGCTTGCATACATCTTTTATCTGTCAAGTACAGCAAATAGCTAATTAGCCCCCTTTTAAGTGCTTCACTGCTTATGTTGGAGCTATAGTCGTGCCCTAGTGGGATGGTTTCCAGGAAACCTGATCCTCGTTCTCGCCTGCAGGAGCATGTGCCTGTTCGGAGGCTAAGAAACCAATAGCGATTAGAAAATGCTCTTTTCAAGAAATCGGTTGTTTGTGGTTCTCAGAACGCATCTGATCGGTTGGCGTTTTAAAGACAGAGCAAGCCAAAAGGCAGAGTCCCTACATGGCTCCTCCGCAGCAAAATTCTTGTCAATGTCAATCAGAGGGTTACTAAATATGGGCTGCCGGATGTCACCTAGTGTGTTCCCTAAAAGGTAAGTTTTTAATAGGATTGGTATGACTCATCGTGTTAAATTCTTGCTTTTCTTTGCTCATTTTCTGCTCAGACAAAAGCCCAGCATAGTAAGAAATGAACTAAAATGCACTTATTTTGACAAACTGCCTTAAAAGCATTAGCTACTTAATGTTTGACACCACCATGCATTAGTATTAAAGTAGTAAATCTGACAAATAATCGATTTGATAATCAGCTTAATTTTAGATAATGATCAAGAAAAATGTACTTACAGATTAAAGTGATCTTGGGAGATTCCTCCCTTCCCCTTTCTGCATTAAAATCTTTACAATAGAAAGGCCTCATTGAGGTTTACTATAACATAAAATGTCACATGCCATCTCACCCTGACCACAAAAATAACTCAAGGCGCCACTCTGCTGCAATTAGCAGCTGTAAGATTATGATGTTTTGACACAGGTGAGGCAAAAACCTCCAAGCACAAACTGAAGATATGGGTTACACAACTATTTCCTCACAAAAATACCACATAATATTTATACTCTAAAAAAACATTTTAAGAAAGGACTCTTCCCAGACTCCTGAAAGTAAATTCTGACACCGATTAATCTGCAGTGTGACGGCAGAATTTGACTGCTGTTATTTAAGGATTTCCACTGGTCTTTGCCTTCTGAGTAAATATGGTTGTGTCTGGTGCTCTGCCTCATCAGAAGGTATCAATTATGGCATAATATGATTAAATACCAACCTTTGCTTATGTCCCTCCATAAGACTATGTTTTATAACTGTGAGGTAGACTCTCTCCCCCTTTATTAAACACCAAGTAGCATTTTACTCCAGGAGTGGTGTGGCTGAAGATACATGGGGCTATTTATGAAGCAGAATATTGTGGGTTTGAAAATAACAATTGTGTAGCTCTGTGTTTTATTGGCCCATTGAAAGGGTATCTTACAGCTATCAAGCAAGTATTTTCTGTGATAGTTGTTTGAGATGTGATTAGTAGGTATACTACACAGCTTTTTAAATGTAACTTGGGAGGAGATCATTATGTGAAAATTGTATGAAAAGGCAGTAGATAGTAGCCTGATTCTTCCTTTCTGTGGATGTCTGTTTTGCAAGACAACATTTGCCTGATTTACACTCCTATGATACCTCTTTAACGTGTAAGCAATTTGTTTTTGAAAAAGCTAGAATTTGCAAATAGAGTAAAAAGAACATAGGGCTAATACGCAAGATGAGTTACTTCTGCAGTAAAAGCCTTTGCTTATGTCTAGGAGCGCTTCCGTGGTGCATAAAAATAAATTTCATTCCGACTTGTCCTAACTCCACCGGCTGCCCTAACCTTAGTGTGGTTTAAAGTCTTGCCAAGCTTTCCCATGTAGCAGGAGAGGCTGCCAAAGCGAAACCTGCTGGCCCAGAGCCCTGCTGCTGGGTGACAAAGTGGGAGATGCTGGCCTGGCTGGTGGACTTCAGGCTGAATTTTCAGTTTCTGAAAAAGGGATGATAACAGTCCTCTGCCTCACAGAAGTGTCCCGAGTTCAGATATGCTGGTACCTTTGAGGTTTTTGCGCTCTGTGGTAATGGGGAGAGAGGGTGGCGGTGTATGTCCCTTAAATACTGTAATGTGACCTCTATCCTCCCTCTGTGCTTGCTCTCATCTACGTACATGAGCACATATATAACCATATGTACCTACCCAGATAAAAGTCTACATCACCTATGATCCTGTTGAATTCTCTGAAATTAATTTTTTTTTCAGCACAATGGGTTTTAGCTTTAAAGTGAATGAATGAAACTCTATACTTCAGCAGCATCTGTAGGAGGGAACGGAGTGAGAGGGGTGTTAGAGAAAGGTAAAGTGCACATAAAACTGGATAATGTCACCTGCTGCTCCCCATCATGCAACTTAAGAAATGTCCAGGAATTTACAATGTACAAATGTTCTGCTTTGTAACTACTGAATTTCATGGCTGCATATTTGCCACTTGTGAATTTGTAACTGGATATTAGCAATTTCCAAATGGCTGGGACGTTTGTGCACACGTAGTATTTGAAAAAGTGTAGTAAATATACGAGATAACCTGTGTATTCACTGTAGAGGGCACAAAAGGAAACAGAAATGTGAAGAACTGTCATGCAGTAGGCTATTAAACTGGCACAGGCACATTAAATATGCAAGCTTGAGCTGCTACGATACCCAAAGCATTTCCATGTGGATACGATAGAAACAGTCGTACTGTCCGAGTATGACGCTAAAGCCAAGAGTTGTGGACAAGATGGTTTAAATGTAATTAAGTCATTAGAAACTTTTTCTAGGGCAAGCCCCAACTTTTATTTTATCCCCTCGTGTTGCTTAGTATGGAATGAGATGAGATCCAACCTGTCCATGGTATTGGGATTATATGCCAACATGTGAGAGGTAAAATTTGCAGAACTAAAATAACCCCTGATTTCATTCATCTCTTCTGAAACATCTCAAGTGTCACTTTTAGAGGAGACAGTTTCTTCCAAAAACATAGAAAGTTATCCTGGTACTATGTGTTATGTGGCCGAACGTAACATATCACAGCCACCATGTCATACAGTGACATGCACTGGTTGTAGCATATTGTTATTATTTATTCATTTATTTTTGTTGTTGCTGTTGTTATTAATTTACTTTTACTATGAAAGTATTAGAAATGGCCTTTTGTGTTTCCTCAATAAATAACACATCAAGGTTCCTGCCTCTGCCTGGGCATCCTTGATCCTGTTATCCTAACCCATCCTAATTCTGCTATTTTATTATTATTATATCATATCTTATTTTTATATCCTTGATCATAACATATAAATGGGCAGGTCCAAAAAGGCAAAATTGAAAACTATGCAAATTTTTAAACAACGTTAAAAAACAACTACTAAAATTTCAAAAATAAACATTTTTCTAAAATATAGTTTTCTACAACAAATATAATTATTTTTTGCTTAAAAATACTAAGGGATTTTTAAAAATCATCCCTATTCAGAAGGAAAATTAATTTCAAAATTTTAAAAGAAAAATCCTATTAAAAATAAACTTTAAAATATGCTTACTGTACAATGTATTCGTGATGTATGGCAAAAGGCCATAACGATCTGCTTTTGGTGATACTTGTGAATAACAATCGAACAAATGGTTAGCAGAGGGACGTGTTTGGTTTTGCTTTCCTTTATTATTTTCAAACTCTTCCCTTTCATACATTTGGGTTAGGAAGTTTGCCTGTTTTCACTGAGGCCCTTTGTTTGTGTCCTGCTGCCAAATTCATCTGTATGCATCGTCTTCAGTAATATTGAGAGTTGTCCCTTCCACAAGTCTTTGGCACTGCATGATGAAGCGCTCTATTTATATTAAAATGAAGAAGTTCCTAAGGGAGACATAGAACAGAATGAAACAACAAACAGAGCTTTAGAGACTGGATATACGAAGTGACAGTGACAGCAGAATGGTAGCTCTTGCTACAGAGTGGCCCAGAGGACTGCAGAAAGACTTATAGCGTGAGCCACTCCGTCTTGAACTTGGCAGCTCTTACAGGCTTAAGCGCTTGCCACAAGAAGATGTTTTACAAGACAGAAGTTAATCAAACAATTTCTCAAGGTTGCACATCTTGATTTGGGATGCCATCGACATCAGATGTTGCATGAGGCTTTGCTATATATAAATTAGAGGAATTATTTTAACATCGAACCATATTTCTTCATTTAAATCAACGCACAACTATATTGCTGCTGTTATGATTTACTTAGTCTAGATAATAGGAGAAACAAGACACAGACGTCACATTATACAGCAACTAATGCCCCACCGTTTTCAACTCAAGGGAAGGGAGAAAGTGAATTAAGCTGCTACTGAAATGTGCCCTGCAGGTCAATTTGAATCGGACAGGAGTGCTATAAAGTGGTTTATTGTGGCGAGGGGAAGCTGTTGTTAAATTGCCTGGAGGACTGGCTCAACCTGACCGTGAGGTTGCTGTGCCCTCTCTTCTGATGGTACGAGCAATCTGCCCGGCCATCCAGAGGCACCGGGTGCGGGAAGAGCAAAAGGATGGGAATTATTAAAGGTGAATCTCAAAGAAAAATAGTATTTTGCAAAGTATTTTTAGAATGGGAGAAAGAGGATCAGGTATGATTTTTTGAAGTGGGGGAAAAAATAGATGGAGTGGGCAGGAGAGGGATATAAAGGAAACATTTGTTGAAAATTCAACCTGTCCTCTCCCAGGCTGTCAGTTAGCTCATTACAACTTGCCACTGAATACCAGAGGGAGAGCCTGTGCTTCGTACTGGTCCCAGCCCATACTGGAGGCAGCGTACACTTGATGTTCCCCAACCATAGAAGCCTATGTTTAAGGAACTTTCAGCTTCAACATTTGCTTCAAAAAGAGGGCACCAACTATTGAAAAGAGACAAAGTGGTAGTCAGATACTCTAATAAGCAAAGTTGCTTGTGAAAAAATTAATTATTCCCAGTGGCTATAGCACTGGTAGGGAGGGAAGATCACCTTTTACAATGCAAAGACGTAATTTATCCCATTCCCAGCCCCCAGGAAGTCAAGCTCAGGGCATATCCTTCAGGTCTTTATTTTTTGCAAATATTTTAAATGAAAAACGAACGAAAGAAAAGTTTAAAACATCTGAAAATACTTTCTGTCTTTTAAATAGACTTTCCACTTTTTTTTTTTTTTTTGATTGACAATGTCTCTTATAACTGTCATTGCAGAAGACAGGAGTTGTCAAATAGGAAAAGTTCCCAGAAACAAAAACGGTAAAAATTTGGAGAATGGTTGTGCTGTTGGATTTTTCCTTCTGGCAGAGCACTGTGGAACAGGTACTTCTTTAAATTCCATATATTTTCGTATTTTTTTTTCCACAGAAGCAAATTTGTCTGAGCTACTTTGGATGTCTTAGAAAATGTCCTTGTGTCCTTAACCTGTTTTAGCTGCGGTATGGGTTTCAGTACAATTTCTCTGACATCCATTTCTGGATTTTCTTTGTAGAACCAACACCTGTGAAAATGAAGCAGAGAAATAAGTTTGGTAATTGGCCAAGAATGAAATAGGCATTTCAGAAGAGATTAGTGAAGGTAACGAATCAGTGAGGCTACTGACTATTTAGAGTCAGACACAGGTAGAAATTAAAATGAAAGATTTTTTTTTCTAAATGTTTTTCTAGTCACACTAGATTTCTCAAGGATGGTTAAAGAGCCTTAAAACATGCAGCCTAAAAAAACCAGAATATCACACGCACACACCCACCACTGCCATCTTGGGTTAATTCTTCAGAGTTGCTGGTGTGGCTAATTCAGCTAACAGGGAAAATACTGTGGGAGGTGCCCCTTGTGACCTGTGACTGTGAACTGAGCCCCAGAACTCGGCCCTGGACTCCCACCACTCCAGAATATCCATATTGAGCAAAAAACCCTCTCCCTTTAAAACTTCGACTAACCAGCCCTGCGTGCTGATCATCGCGCCAGGTACGATGGTTTATAGACTTTTGGGGGTTTAATCTGTAAAAATCAGCTGGAAACAACGTATGCTTTATCATGATTAAAACGCTTGAGACAGTGGCATTAAGTGTAAGTGACACTATGTAACAGCAATTACGTATTATTGGTTAGATCTTCTGCTAATGTAAATTCAAATAACTGTGTTTGAGGCCATGTTTCCCTAAGTCACTCTGTAAAGATTTCAAGTAGGAGAGATCAATTTTAATTAAGCACGTGTTTTAGAGATCATATAAAAGTGGAGAGAAAAAAAATCATGGTTTTTTTACTAGCACATTATTGAATATATTGTAGAAGATTAAGGTTCTGCTTTTGTTAATTAAGCTTTTTTATGATGTTACAGAATTTGGAATTAACAAAGATCAGGAAAAAGCTAATTTTTATCTGAGGAAAATTACAAGAATAAAAAAAAAATCAAAGTTATACATTAAATTCAGAGACAAAGCTACATATTTTCGATGATAACAGTTACAGCAAATTTCTTTCTGTGAAATAATTTGTTGTCTGAACTTGCTAATGTAAAACAGTTTAACTAAACTATGCTTTGAGTAGACAGTAGAAATATTCAAATGGCAAAACAGTAGTTTCTCCCAGACTGGCTCAGCAGTTTATTATAACCATGAGTTTTATCATGTATCATTATTCATCTGCTGTAGTTATTCCATCAAACAAATTCTTTCTTTCTTTCCTGACCAGAGAATAGTATGACTCAAAAAAAATCACTGCCAAAAAAAAAAAAAAAAAAGAAATACTCTCATTGTGTAAAACGCGTTTTCAGTGAAAGAAAGGAAAGAAGAACCCCGACACGATCCATAAGTTGACCACCTGGAGCACGCAAATGGCAGCAGGTTGAGCAGTCATCTCTCCTTCTGTATGGCTGTGTGCTTCCTTGCCTGTGTGCCCAGGGACAGGGATCATCCCAGGTTTCCTTCTCGGTGGGTTTATTAATGACCTGGATGCCTCAATGGGCTTCCAATGGCTTAGAAGTGGATGGGGTGGGGCATGTCTTCTAGCACATGGACACCAGCAGCAGAGCTTCCCCAGTGTCATCTTCCCTTCTCGCCCGAAGTGTCTCAGGTCAGCCTGCCCCAGCGGCCCTACAAACCTCAGCTCTGAAGTCCCTGGCCCCCGGCATCTTGCTTCTGTTTTCTGGATCATGTCCGTGGTCAGAGGTTTTTGTGGGCAATAGATAAAGTGTAGAGCAGGGTCTCTGCTTGTGGAAGGAGGACTTTTCATTATTAGTCTTCACTATTATGTTACAGAATTGGGAATCAGTGAATACCAAGAGAAAGTCCGTTTTTACAATAGGGAAGTTGCAAAAATTAAAAAAAATCCACAGTATACAAGGTTAATGCACTTCCTTCAGAAAGAAGTGGAAGAGTTACTTCAACATGCTTTGATTCATCAGGTTTTTAATTGCTGCTGTAATCATTAGACATTATATATATGGCCACACTGAACAGCCTCGTCACTAAAGGTCACGAGGTTAAGGCAATGTTTCGTACCATGTTGTGAGGAAGGCTGTGTTTATTTTAGTGTTAGCAGATATGCTCCTGTTGCTATGTTTTGATTTAGAATTTATGATATCTTTTCCTCAGAAGACCAGAAAGAGAGATCCAGATGCTGTATGCCATGACAGGCCAAATTTGCCTCTTCACTAGAAATAATCACTGTAAGAAAATTAAGGTGCAAACCCATGCCTGCTGTAATTGTTGAATACTTATTAGAAGCTTTCGCTTTCCAGATTCTCTGGGTATTTGTTGCCCATGATAATGCGAATGCTTAAGGGGAAAGTGTAATTAGCGACTGTGTAGTTCATTCAGTAAACATTTCTGAGGTGTTTGATGTGACTGAACTGAGCGTCACATATAATTTTACACTTTTATCCTACCAGGCAACTGACAGGTCTCTAATCTCGGTCTCAGAGCTTTCACTCTGCTTGAACTTTGCTTCATAGAGGTCATTTTCCAACCACTTGGGAGCAGGAGCCACGTCCGTTAAATCCCACAGAGTCGATAGATGCGATAATAGCTTTAGGCACATTTTCTTAGAACTCGGGGGAAAAGACAATTTCAATAAATGTAAAGCTGTACTGCCTACAATCCACAGAATATGTAAGCAAGTCTCATAGGAGCACATCTTCCTTTTACCTCCTGGCAAGAATCTCTTTAATAATAACGTGTATTTGTTTGTTTTCAATATCAACGCTTGATAAGGGCAAAAAAGTCACACAGGATGTTTTAAGAAGAGAGTAAAGAGGAGGAGGATGCATGAGGTGAAATGACCAGCAAAATATTCCCTCAGGTTTGGATTTTACAGACTATTAAATAGTTTAATACATATTTCTTCCCTTGGAGAAAGGCAGATGGTAATGGGTGCGCGCATGGTGGTCTGTCCATCATATTGCAAATATGAAGGCAAGCGTTAGCTCCACAGACAAACTGTTGGTAAAAAAAGAGACCAAGCATCTCTAAATACAGGCTGCTAGCATGCTAAATAGGCTTGTACGTATAATGCTTTTATATGTTTTATGTTGTATAGATTGCAGCTCATCAAAACAAGCTTGCAGGTTGTATCTGTCAAGATAATTAACAGACAGTTCCTTTGTAGCAGATGTCTAAGATGAGTAGGAAGGACAGTTCCCTTGACATGGCATCAAAGGGGAAACAACTAATATTAAAAGAAAATAATGTGAGTTATTTCAGTTTGATTGTAGCTGCCTAACATAAAAATTAACCCCCATCACATGATAGAACAAACAATCCCTGCTTGACTGTCAGACTCTCATACTGAGACTGAAAATAAACTTTCCAATTCTTTCAACATTTTTTTCTACTGTCTTTGATTTTTTTCCTTGATATATTTGTGGTGCAAAAGAATAAATCTTGAAAGTAAAGTATCCCCTCCAGCAAAATATTTTACTCCATTTGCCTTGGAGAATTCCACTGCAGGGGAGAGGAAAGGAAGAAAAAAAAAAAACAAAGAATAGCTGGAACAGCTTCAAATTCAATAGCCTATGAGATTTTCCTTTAAATGATCTTTCTAAATATAACAGTTCAATAGGTCAGTGGTCAATATGAATGTTATCTGCAAGCTGGAGCTATTAATTTCTGCAACACTGTTCCAGATGCCAAATGTTCGCCTGATGTTCTATACGCCAGCTTTCTCACACATACGCTTAAATGAACATTATGCAAAAGCAACTGAGCAAGCGGTGCTGGTGCTCTTACCTTAAAAAGGAAAATAGCTGCTAGATCACAATACAGAATTTGTAACTTTTTTTTTTCTTTTCTTTAACAGGTCCTTTGAGGAATGGCCAGCTTGAATGGAAGAGTGTTTCCAACAATGAGGTGAGAATTTGTACAGCTTCTTGACAAAGGGGAGAGAAACAATGCAGAAAATACTGCTTTTGAATAACTCAGCTCCATTCCGAAGTCATAGTGACACACGGGAAATGTGCTCACTGCCTGTGCAGTAGCAAAAGGTTGAAAGCTTGTAGCGAATGAATTTTGAAATCAAAAGTATTTTGGGCCCTGGGAGAAGAGCATGAGTTGGGAGCTGACCCTGGCTGCAGTGGCTGCTCCAGCACAGGCAGTGCCAGGAGGGGCTTTGCTCCGCTCCAGGCTCCCGGGGTTGTGCTGGGGCTGGTGCAGGGGCTGCAGAGGGGACACAACCCGGCTCACAGCACAGACCCCCGAGACCTGCTGGCTCCAGAAAAGACAGGTGAGCTCCTTTCCTGACTCTCACAGGTGTCAGGCACAGGGGAGGATGCAGGACGCAGCATTTGCGAGGCTGGATGGTGCACCACTGCCCCAATCTGTGCACAGTTATTTTAGAAAGCAGCAGCCTGCGAGTGGCACAGGTAACAGAGGTGGGCAACCACACGGCAGTCGGTGGTGCAGCCAGCTGCGTCACTGGGTTTTTTGCACCTTCAGATGCATCACGTGGGAATCCACAGAAGCAGGTCTGCAGTTTTTGCCTTGTAAATGACACAAAGTGACATTTTTATTTTCTCCCACATCTCTAAGCAAGAAGAGTCAGTCGTGTCCTCCAGAAATCCACTGAGTTGCACTTATCTGAGTGCACGGTGCTAACCTGTTGAGCCATGTGCTTGAAATTAATGCTTCCTTGGGGAACTTGGGCTGGACAGCGAGTTCTGAGGTATGACTTGGCTTGACACTCATACTTTGTGTTTCAGTGATGCTGCAAGAATCCAGAGAAAACTTCTGGGACAAAATATCAGATAATTGCTACGGGCAGAGGGAAAATGCTGTCAAATAAACCAATTAAGGAGAGGAAAATTGCTCAAAAGGTTTGCTCCCTGTTATACTGAAGCTGGTGGTTCTGTTCCAAATCACAGCTGCTGAGCTGATTTTTCTGTTGCAATATTTGTGGTTGCAGTCAGGCCAACAGTGCATATTCCCACTCAGAGGACTTTATTCTTGTCTTTATTTCTGTCTTTTGAGTGACAACTTTATTTAAGCAAACTGGCACCTTTACATCATTACGCTGCCTCTGTTTTTTTCTACTCAAGCTAGTATGTTGGCCAGTTTGTCACTGCCTCTCGCATGTTTTGTCATCACCTCTGGTTCAAAGATTTACAATGCCTTTTATTACCTCTTGCCAGTGCCTCCCGTTTCAGTCTCTATCGGCATGTCAGGTCAGCCTGGCGTGCCTACAGCAGCCTGTCAGTCGGGTCTATTCACTCCACCCACCTTCAACCAGCATCTCTCTAGGGCCTCTCACCCCAGCTATGTCTAGGAGATAATATTCTTCCTGATGTTATAAGCTGGGGTCTTTCCTTCACTCATTCACCCATGTGTAGATTTAGTTCTCATTGGGGTTCTCTTCATTTGCCAGTTTGGTGGCTGCCTTTTCTAGCTACTTGTGCTCCTGCCTTTTGTGCACACAACCCTTGACAGCACTGTCATGGAAGTGCCTTCACCTTACGTGCCAGGTTTTGATGTGCTGTATGGAATAGTGCAAGCCAGTCAAAAGCTGATTTTTTAAGTTCGTTATTTGCTTAAGCAATTCTTACGTCTGGGAAACTTAGTGTGGGTGATTGATTTATTAAAAACTCTATGCTGATATATGCTTAGAGTTATTTTTCTTACAATATGTCCCATGTACAAATAATAAATATAACTGAAAATGTAACAGATTTACTATTTTTATGATCAGTTTATGTCCTCATATGATTCTAATAAGAAGAGCCCAGGTTGGGAAAGAAGCCATGAAGTTTTATGATGTCTGTACTCTAATCCTAATCCTCCAATGCAGAGCAAAATCCATCTATGCCAGAAAATATCATATGGAAACCAGAGACCTTTAAGTTTTTACTGCTGCTGTCCCAAATGGAGGTATATATGTGAACGCTGCTGAGCTCAGAATTATGGTCCATGACCAGAAGTAACATATGCAGTGCCAGAGGACCCTATTCATTACAGAGGCAGGTTTAACACATTTATGCTTTACTTGAGCATATGGCTGATGATGGCTCCCAAGGATTGCACGGCTCTTTTATTTTAGGCAAGAAGCAGTGAAGAAGGCTGGTTTGTTGGTCCTGTGCTGCTCATCGTTTCTCCCAGGCATTTTTCATTTACAGGGTCCATTCACTTTCTGGTAACTTGCCCTTGTGGATTGGTACAAAAAGGTCTCTGTATAACTTGGAGTCTGGGAGAAAAGTTTTCTTTTTAGAGATTTAACATTCTTTAAAGAGTAAGATGTGGTAATTATCTCTATAGCAAAATTTAACTGGTTTTTTGGACTTATTGTACTGCATTAGCTAAGCTACCTTCTTACACAAAAAAGTGTCTAAACAGTAATTTACAGAGTAGAAGATGTTGATGGTCTAAAAGAACTTGCTTCCAAAATATGTTTAAACAAAATCCTTATTTAATATGAAACTGAATAATATAAAACTAAAGCATTGGACACAATTAGTGAATTCACTAAATTATCAAATTTGACTCCATTTTAAGTTGATCAGCTCCTTGAAATGGCCGCAGATATGCTTTTATATCTGCCAGCCTAAAATGACCTCAGGGAAAAACATTATTTTTTTCTCTTAAAAGATAGACAGAAAAGAAGTTGAAAAATGTAAAGATGGTTAAAATCTGAGAGATGAATCTACAAATGGGATCAATCTGCCTCGCTGCTGCTGCCTTAATCCAGCACCTCAAGAATCAATGTCTCAAGTCAATCCTTCCAGATGAGGTGCTGATTGAGTTCCAGGCGCTTCCAGTGGTAGGAGGAAGGTTGCTTTTGAAAATAAAGGGCCAACGTCCTCAGAGGAGTAACTTTCTTCTATGTAAAATGCTGAAAGAGCCACTTGCCGCAGAATCTGGAGGACTGGGCATCTGCTCACAGTACGGGATGGAGCTCAGCATCATCACCTCCTCAGCAAACTCTTCCTGCCTTTAGTCATGCAAAATTGTTGATGATTTTTGAGAGAATTGTGAATAAAGGGCAGAGTTGAGCCACGTGTTTCTGTTCTCTGTCCTGTCATTTTTGCTTAATCTGACTCTCTCATAAAGGCAATATTACAAAAGACTAATTTTTAGAAACCCAGTGCTGGGGATACTAGTAAGGCTGGTCACCTAGTAGGAAAGAAAGCAAAAAATGCCAGGAAAAGAAGATAAATTTATTTGGCACACCTGCTTCTGAAATATCCATGTCAGGGGTTTAACAAGCAGGAACCCTTCCTGATTCATTAAAGCTTTGTTTTTCTGCCTGTAAACAGCCATTTGTAAGGTATGTGATTATGCTGCAGTTTTTCTTTTCTGCAGGTTGTGCAGATCCATTTTGTGCTAGAGTACATTCCCCAGGGACAGTGGACTGTGAATATCACCTGAAAAATACTTGCGTCGCCAGTGAAGCCACTGGGGCCACAGAAATGCTGTGGATCTGCGATAGTACTTATCTACTCACACTTTTGCAAGAAAAGCTGTGTTTAAATATCTTTCCTTCGAAGAAGTTTGGGAGGTCAGTAGTCATGTTTTCTAATGGAACTAAAACCAGATTTAGCTGAAGCATTTTGATCTCTCTCTAGGGCGGGGCGGGCTTGCGATGGGGAATGAATCATTAGAAATGGATTTCATCTGCAGAATAATCTCCAGGTATCTGTAAAGATCAGAGGGATATCGACATGATCTCGGGACGTGAATTGGTGTGGTCCCTGTGGAAAGGGTGGGTAGATGGCGTTTGTGTAGAGACTGCACAAAGTAGTTGGGGTTTAATATTTAAACACTAGCAGATTGTGCTAAATATGTCAGGAAGGTAACCTTTATGCTGGAGAAATGCAGTGCCATTGTAGCACCATGCCTCTCCTTAGGTAGCATGTCCTGCTTTCCCAGCAGACCGAAAGAGGCCAAACAAGGAAGAGCAGGATGGCAGGAAGGTCACCTTTTTGTTCTGCTCTCCCCTTACCGACAAGGAAGATTCTTGGCTGTCACCACTCCACTGCTGTTAGCAATCATTTGCGAAATCCAACAGCCAGCTGATTGCCTCTGTCCTTTCTACACGTGATTTGGGGAAAAAGAGGCAGCCTATGCCCTGCCCCTACCTGTACATTTCTAGACAAGTTACCTTGAAGCTCAGCATGGCTGAGGAAGCCTTTGGATGTCAGGACGAGGCTCCACAAAGCAATTTCTTTCATTAGCATGCCTGAAAGTAAAACAAAGGAAATCCATGCAGAGCTTTCACCAATCCTGCTCAAAGAGCACAAAGCCTTCAAAAACCCCTATGGTTGAAAAAATGTGATGATAGTTGCCAAGTCAGGCACTAAGAAGTTAGTAAATATTAAAATGGAGTCTTCTCTAATACAGCTCTTTCATGCATGTAACTTGGGATTTAACTTTGAACTGAATAAACACCCATTGAGAGCACAAAATGTTATTATTATCATCGTTATCTCATTATAGTAATATGTTGCTCAAGAACTTTTCCTCATGCAGTGCGTGGGATATACTGCCCTCTGGGACACAAGGAAAATGTGACAAGGAGGATCTTGGCCAGAGTTCCCTTGGTTCAGTTCAGGCAGAAGTTGTCCCAGTGTTTGAAAGCTCTCTGATATTACAGGAATGCTCACTTTGGAAAAGCCAGGGAGAAAATGAAGAAAACTTCCTTCAGATCAAGGTTTGAATGCTTTTTGGCAATTGCTTAATATTTTATAATGGTTTATAATAGTTCTGTGTGATGTGAATCAAGTGCCTGAACACAGCTACCTGTATCATTGCAGAGCCCAACTGGAGAGGTGGCTGTGAGGCTGGCACAGATGGCCAGGGAGGATGGAGGAGCTGAGCCCTTCGGCAGCAGCTGGACAAATGGGACATCCCAGGTAGCCCAAGTGACACTCAATATCTGTGTTTATGCACCTCATTGTTACTCTGATGATTACTGTTCTGCTTCATGAAAGGAATATGTGAATGGAAAAAATGACTATGAACTATTTGATTTTTTTGTTGTTGTTGTTTTAAGGAGAGCAATAATTATGGGATTGAGTTTTCATGAGGAAAGGACTCACTTTATCAGCCTGAATACACCCAGAGGTCTTCAACCGGGCCCTCAAACATGGGCTGTTCTTATTCACTGCAAATAAGATTGACACAATGTCTTCATCGTCCTTTGCTTGCCCTCACTGTAATCCAAGCTGTGGTTTCAAGAGGAATCAGTTTTGTTACTTGTAGATACATACACACTTTACCCATCAAACCATCCCCACCAACTAGTGACAGACCAGTCACCACGGCAGAATTTGCCTAACTCTTGGTTTTGTTGAGACATGGATAATATTAGAATTTTCTGTTCTCTTTTCAAAGGTGATAATTTATGCTAACATGGACAGAAAATCAATGCAAAGTGGGTTTTTTTTTTTGTTTGCTAGGATGCATTAAAATTAATATTTGGCTTTAATTTTGTAAGCTTACTAGCCATAGGTTTTAACTAACTTTCAAATCTCAACAAAGATATTTCAGGCTTTCTTGGATGTTAGGATTTGTTAAATTTTTTTTTGTTGAGATAACAGCTTCCCATCACAGCTTTACACCTCCAGACTAGCCAAAACATTGGAAAACAGGGTGCAAAGCCAGGAGGACCATTCCCCACTTTTCTAGTAACAGAACTGTGGAATCAATGGCATTTTTCTGTGCTGATACCTGTGTTTTCGTACGAATTCCTGCACTAAGTTTCTGTTTTCTCACAAGCAAAGAGTTTAATGTGGTTCAAATAAAAATACCCAAGACATTTAAATGAGCCCACATAGCATTTCCAGTGGTTTCATTTTGCTCTGAGTCAGGTTTCGGATCAATTTCACTAGCACCAGGCAATGTTGGAAAGAGCGTATCCTCGGAGAACTGGAAAACATTGATTTATTTTACATGTCCAATTAGTTCCATAAATTAAGCAACTGTGTTCAGGTACGTAATACAGCACTGCTCTTTTCAAAGCTGAGGAACCTGTAAAAAGCTAGTAACAACAGGACCTTCATTTGGAAAAGGTTAAAAGCCACTGGAAAGATTCCCATTGATGTTGGGGCAAACATGTTGCAAAGGATCACTTATTTATCTTTTAGCAAAAATAAATTCTCTGGGTTTGTTTTGGTTTTTGTTGGTTTTGGTTTGGGTTTTTTTTTTAGTTTTTTGTTTGTTTGTTTGTTTGTTTTTGTGTTTTTTGTGTTGTTTTTTTTTTTTTAACTCCACTGAAACATTTGTGCTGGTTTTGTTAGTCTGTTCAATTTAAATGAAGCTGTGACTTCGACATCAAACAATTACGCCTGTAACAAGAGGCAGTGTCAGAGGTGTAAAAATGTATCGTGCCGTAAGCATTTGGTTTTCCCTTTGGGGGAGAACTTGTGATTTTTGCCAATGTAAAAATATTCACCCAGCTGCAGATCAAGCCACCCAGCCTGCTCCTCGCGAGGGTGACGGTTGCCAGGCTGAGCACAAGCAATTAGCTGTGCGGAGCTCGCGCGGCCGGCAGCCCCGTCCCCGGCTGATTGCCCTGAGCTCTGCTGCTGCTCGTGATGCAAATTGTGTCTGGTCCCCCGGTAATCGGGATCAGTGCTGCCTTGTCCGTCCACTCACCGCTCATGCCCCCTCTACGCTGTGATAATGGTTTTGGTGGGCAATCAGGGAAGATGCCTCCTTGACTCATCTCTCATAATAGATTGTCCTCCTCAGGCAAAATTGAATAACCCCCGACATGGCCTGGAGGCAAGCAGTACGAATTCAATAAGTCTGCAGGGTCAACGTCCTGTCATTTTTGGCAAGCAAGTAATTATTCTGCACTAACATTCAGTAATGGGAGTAGGAAACTGCTGGAGACACCTTCCTCCGTACCCAGAATAGCCACCTTAATAGGATATTCCTCTAACAAGTAATTCTGCCTCATTCCGATGCCCATTGCCTTCAGGTTCGCTTTCCATGCACATTTCACGTCCGTATTCTGAAGAGGTTTTTTACCAACAGCATCTGTGGGAAAGTTTAACAACTTCACTGTCTGTTGTTTAATATTTTCCACTTTTATGGGTTACAGTTGTGCTGTCTATTTGCTTTTACTGATTTGTGAAAGATTTATTATAAACCAAATACAGCTGTTCTCTCCTTTCATAAACTGAAACTATTTTGGCAAAACCTATTTTCCACTATGAAAATAAATTTTAAATTGCTTCCCTCACCCAGCTTTCCAAGCATGAGCATCCAGTTGTTATTTAGTGGTGCAGAAGAGGTGCCAGGGTGGTTGTAGGCTCACTTAAGGGAAAGAAAATGCCTATGTTTCAAAAAATAAACAGCAGAAATGTTTTTTCTCCTCCATCCCCCTTTTCCAGAGGATTTAATATTATTATCTGCAGATCTCAAGATTTATGAATTATAATATAAAAAACTTCTGCAGATTCAAACCATTTTTGCATTCTGATTTTGCATATATACTGAGAATTGTATGCATTTGATTTAGACACTTAACCTTTACCTTAAACTAATATTATTATCAGCCTTCTAAAATAATTCAATATTTTTTCCATGGAGCTTAAAATAGCCCTCTGCTTACTCCGAAAGGGCACACATTTCACTGGGTCAGTTTCCACTGTCAAAGTTTGGACCAGCGCAGTATTCCCTGTCATTTTGAAAGAGAATATTAAGTTCTATATTCTTCAGAAACATTTTGCTGTGGATTATAATACCCTTTCCGCTTTCCTAAACCAGAAAAGTTCTAATTTTGCATTTTTAAACTGAAGTAGAAATAGAAGAATATCTTCACTAATACTACTGCTTCAATCTACATTATTTGGTATTTTTCTCCTGTTTTGGGTTTGTTTTGATTTGTATTTTCTACAATTAAATGCATTCTACTGCATGGAAACTATTGCTTTAATCATTGAGAGAAACCTTTCTCTCTTCTCTCTGGAGAACAGTGCACATATAGTAACGAAGTTCCTTGCATCATGTCAGAATAAGCACTTTGTATGACCGATTGATGATTGATTATTGCAGGGCTGTCTCCCTGTAGCTGGGCATCACAGTGCTTTATGATGAGCAACATATTCCCAACATGAGAAATTGGTTTTGATCTGTACTGGTGTTGTTTACCAGCTGGGACAAAAGTTAGGCTGATGTTGCTCGTGTTCAGCTGCCAGTGTTGGTTCAGAGTGCAAGTATCAAAAAATCCCAAGCTAATAATAGATGCAATATTTTGCAAATCGCTTGACATTATTGATGCTGCTTGCCATCTTGCACCAATAGTGATTGTTTTTCCTTTCTTCCATGCTTTTAAAATGCCATTTGCAATACAGCTTCAGTATGATTTAATTTACCATTGGAATGTTCTCCTCATTACTGCGTTGACAGCCCCGCATAAGATCCATCTCCCCTTGTTCGTTTGCCAGCTTGGCTCCGTCATGCCTGCTGCTTCAGCCTTTGGCTCGCGGAGGGATTTTTTTTTTCACTAATACAAAGTTACCTTTCCTAGTGCTCCAGCCAAAGCGCTCAAGATTCATGGTCCTTGCGCTAAAAGCTTACAAATACAGAGATCTGGACCAGGAAAAGGTTTTCTTTGTGTGTGTCACTCCGTTGCAAGAGACGAATAGTTTTCTATACAGATCAGGACTATTGGGAACCAAAACAAAGGTGGGGTGTAATTCATGGAAATAAAATCATGGAATTGTTCTGGACTACTGTGATGACTCTCTTAGCAGAGCAACATGTGTGTCTTGGACCCCTCTGTAGAAATACAAAAGCCATCGACTTC
The DNA here is from genome assembly GCF_000699245.1 of Pterocles gutturalis. Lineage (NCBI taxonomy): Eukaryota > Metazoa > Chordata > Aves > Pterocliformes > Pteroclidae > Pterocles > Pterocles gutturalis. The sequence continues at coordinate 136,984 of NW_010118393.1, read as the reverse complement.
TTAGGCAGAGCAAATCACTGATTTCAACTTCTGCTCGAAAACTGTTGGCACACAAAGACCTAAAGAAAGAAATACACTTTCCTTAGTACAGAGGTGCTCTAAGAAAGACTGTCATCATTGCCTGTGGCCAGAAAAACTATGTTTGAAATGTGTCTTTCTGGACATTTTATGTTTTACATAACGATGTAACTAAATTCTAGTCCATGGCTTGTGATTTCAATGAAGTTATGTCAATTTCTCTACCCTGTACAGAAATATTATCTTTTTAAATGTGTAATACACACACATGTACTTGTACACATACAGCTATGTCAGTGTGTTCTTTTAAAGTGTATTTTGGAGCAAGAGAAAGCTGAAAAAGGTTTGGCAGTTGTAAAACATATGGATGCTGAACCCAAAGCTTATACGTAGGCACCAAACTTACTGTTCTTGCTTTCTGATGTTTATTTTCTGTGCTTTCTATAGCCTGTTTAATTCGTAATTATACGTACTGAATTTTAACTCAGGTTTTTGAAGGTTTTTAGTTTAAATTAGTTTAAATATGACAGATAAAAATTAGGACCTGATCCTGTAAATCCTTATTTGCTGGACTTGTCTTTCTGTGCCTAAATGTTCCTGTTGATAAACGAATGCATGTGCAATGCTTTGAAATATCAGGATGGTTATTGTTGACCTGAAGTGACTATTCATGTGCAGAAAGGCTGCAAGGCCAGCATCTTATATTTTTTTAAAAAAGAAAGTTAAGTTTCAGCACAATGTACTGGGGGTTTTTGCATATATTTTACACAGGCTGTGCTGAAAAAAAAACTGAACTTCACACAGCCGGTGTGTTTTTAGCTTTAGTCAGTGCGTCAATGTTACTGACAGTAGCAAAATGCTTTTTTAAATTTGAATAGAGAATAAAGAAAGTACGCTTGTAAAAACTGTATTGTATCATTTGTTGGCACAAAGCTTCAAGCCTTCTTGTTCCCCTCTCCCAGCTGTCTCTCCTTACTTCTGCTTCTATTTAATCCAGAATCCCTGCTGTTTCTTAAATATGTTTTTGTACATTAACTATTAATGTCCTTTGAATTGTTTGGGTTTGCTTTTGTTTGTCATATTAATGCTACTGTGAAACATTCCAGTTTTAAATCTAAAGGCAATAAATTATTCCAGAAATCTGTTAGTGAGCCCGACTTTTTAATTTATTTATTATTTTCTTCTTTTTCTAGCTTTTTGTTATAATAGCCAAGTATACCAATAGCTAAACAGAAGAAGAAAACCCCCAAACTTCAAAATTTGTGCATTCAAAAATGAGTACAAATTCCACAAAACTTTGTCATGAAAAAATCTCTTGGCCTCTGCTCCAAGAGACATGTACGAGGGACGTGACAAGCTGCAAGGTAAGTGCCAGAGCCAAAGGTGCCAGCAAAGCCAAAGGAGCCTCCTGCAAGTCAAGCATTCAGATCCAGACTCTCATCTGTCTCTGACCCTTTTGTGCAAGTGCAGAGAGGAGGGACAGAGAGATGTCCACGTCACCTAACTTCCTTGCTTAAGGGAATGCTGGGTGGGAGTGTAATAGTATTTTCTGGCACAGATTTTTTTTCTCACAACTGTATTTGGGTAGTTACCCAGATGGTGGTTTCCCATTGATGTCAGGGATGAGGAGGTGAAAGACCATAAAAGTGAGCTCATTCTGCGTTGACACAGCATCCACCTTGCAGAAGTTATTGCAGAAAGATGTGTTTTCCTTCAGCTCTGCAAGTGGAATTAATATAAAAATGAGTAAATATAAAAACTAGCACTATAGCATGGATTACAGTTAACTATCCAAACAGCATTGGAAGGTGGGGTAAGCAGTGCTATGCATGACTGTGAGCCAAAGTCATCATTAGGGGACAACAATTTCCTGGCTTTATATTATTATTTCTGTCTGACATGCCGTGTATCATCTGCGTGTCTCCCTCTCATTTCCTATAACTGTTTCCTTTCCTCCCTGCTTTTAGCTCTTACTTGTTTGTTTGGATGGTGGGGGTACTGGGTTTGCTTTTTTCTTTTTTTTAGTGACCAGAATTAGTTTTAAAAGAAAGTATAAAATATAATCTTAAGACATTATTTTTATTTTACTTGGCTTTGTTTGCCCCCTCCAGCTCCCTTACTTCCTTGCCATTGCCAGGGCTTTTTTATGTCATGTTCCAGAACACTGCAATGAAGTATGTGTAGTATTAAATACCTAAAGCCTGCTTTTAAAAATTATTTCTTATTGTTTTTGTTGTTTCTTTATACTACCATCATGAATCAGAGACCAGTCAACCAGGAGCTGTGCATATAAACTGATATTTTCCCTTTTTTTGCAGAGACTTGATTTCAGTTGAAGTAAGTGTGGTGTAGTGACTCCGACATCTGATCCATCACAACAGGTCAAGTAACTCATTTTTTATTCCCAAACCAAACATGTTTCTGTGTGAAAAGAAAAAAAATACTCTTGTGAAGCTTATTCTTAAAAACAGTTAGCTAGCTTCTTTTTGGATGAAGAGTAGAGTACACATGAGCAACATCACAAATCTCGTAAATGGTTTTATTTTTTAAAACCACAATCAGTGGCACACAATAACTTTCCATTGACAGACTTGCTCACTCATTTCTTAGAAAATACTTCAGTGTGTATTTTTTGACATTGTGTGGATTCTTGTTTCTAATTTAAAAATAAAAATGTAGCAACACGAATGGGGAAAAATAAGACAAAAACCTGTCATTACAGCTACGTGTCTAAAATATGAGTCCCCCATACAAGTACATAATAATTACAGACTTAGCTTGTGGGAAAAGGGGATGGTTACTATATGCAACACTGTGATTAAAGCATCTGTTACTAGTCTCTTATTTTTTTTTTTTAATGTAACTGTAGTGTACGTGATCTGCACGATTTCTGCTTCTCTCATATTTTCAGAAATGCTAAAATTGTCTTTTGAGTCTCAGCTGGAATGCAGATTCAGCAACATTGAAGCTGGAAGAGAAATAAATGGTATTTCATACAGATACTGGAAAAGGGCTAATTTGGGATCTGCATGGTGAGAGTGAGTAAGTACAGGGCTGGGTTGAGCTTACTGGCTAAGTTTTGTGCTGGTGTAAACAGGGTGGACTCAGCTTCACACTTCTGACTCTTAGCGACTTAAGGTACTACTTATTGCTTCCAGTGTGTGGCTGCTGAATGGGAGTCAGAGCCCCCGTCCAGCTGTTCTGCCTGCCCCTCCGTCGCCTGATCCCTTGCAAGAAAGTGCATTTGCTGGCCTGGTTCGTATGTCTCATTCTGATGGCATAGATCTCTGTTTTCCTACTTTACATGCTGGTGTGGTTTTTAGGAGCTTGTTTGGCTTGTTTATATGACAGCTTATTCATTGGTTTGATATTTTGCTGTGTGTTTTATTTATGCAGTTGCCTGTTGGGGTCTGGAAAGGATTTCCCATGATGGTAGATTGGCTGGTCAGACTGGATTTTTCAGATTCCTCATAGTGGTGGTACTAAATGTTAGTGATTAAGTATAACCTTATGTCAGATATCAATAACAGTAACCAAGGCTGGTTCAATAATATGTCTAGGGGACCCTTCCTAAAATAAATAAAACATATGGCTCAAGCCCATACCTAAAGCTCCCAGGCTTTAGGGACTTAAAATTTAAGCCCTGTAGTCACCTTTACAGGTATTTCTTCCCCAGTCTCACTCTTGGGAATATGAAACCACAGGCACACAGCATAACACAGATATTTATATTAAAAATGAAATGAAGCATACCTTGAATAATGCGGTGGAGGCAATACCAGCCTCTGATTCACAATTATTATTTGCCCCACTGGCTGAGACCTAGTCAGCATTTTTCATATCCACAGGACATTTGCACTCTTCTAGTTTATCCACCTCTCCCCTCACCATGAATTTTAACAGGTTCTGGGATGCCTGACCTGGCTTTAAGAACTCTCCTCCAGCGCGAGGGGTTTGTGGATGCTTGGGGAGTTTCCCCCAGTGATGTGTCCCAAGTTTGTCTTCACAGCCTGGCTGCTGCATTAGCTGGTCCTGCAGCATCTCTTGCTGGGGATGCTGCTCCACCACCACCCTGACCAGCAACATAGGGGCCAGAGTTAGTCCCGTCAGGAACAGCCCTGTGACCAGGAACTACTTTTTTTTTTTTTTTTTTTTTTTCTTCCCTACAGGATTCCCATTTAGCACATGGGTTTATACACTGGAGTCATGAATTGTCTAAAAGCTATTTACAGTGAATCATCTTTGTTTGACTGTATCTGGTGAAGCTGAAAGCATTTAGTGTTCCTGGTGTTCTAGAACGCAACATACAACTCAATTAAGGTAATTAAAAGGAGTTTTTTGAATGTTCATTGGGCTTTGTATTGGATACATTGATTTCTGTTGCTGTAAATTGTACAAGAAAAGACAACTAATAGAACAACCACTTAAAACATACTCTAATAGCATAATAATAAGCAGGATGTCTGTAAATGAATAATTAGAATAGTAGAACAGTCATTATTTATTATAATTACTATTACCCTTATTTCTACCTTTCAGCCTTCACATACACAATGGCTACGTAATAGGAAGACTGTAAGGCATTGCCATATAAAACATTTTAACCCCTAAGGTGGTGGGGCTGTATGTGCAGTTTCTGATGGTAAACTATGTAACTAACACACTGTTAATTACAGTTAATAACCTATCTGAAATATTTCCTAAGCCTATTTCATAGAATCATAGAATCATAGGATGGTTTGGGTTGGAAGGGACCTTAGAGATCATCAAGTTCCAACCCCCTGCCATGGGCAGGGACACCTCCCACTAGCCCAGGTTGCTCAAAGCCCCATCCAGCCTGGCCTTGAACCCCTCCAGGGATGGGGCATCCACAGCTTCTCTGGGCAACCTGGGCCACTGCCTCACCACCCTCATGGTAAAAAATTTCTACCTAGTATCCAATCTAATCTATTTATTAATTCATTGGTTTGCTGATAAGGAAGCATTGACAAAAGAGGGTATTTTTGGTTATGTGTACTTATTTTAAAATAAACCTATCGTTATGGTTTGTATAAAGCCTAAAATGTATATATATGCAAAGATAGAAACCTAGCTCTTGAAAATGTACCGGTTGCATTGGGTACCTAAACACGTGTTTTCAGTGAGATTATTTCTCTGCATTGTTTGGGGTACAGTATAGTGAGTGAAAACCAAAAAGAAATCCTACTGTCATGTGTCTAAAAGCAACATTTTTCACTTTTCAAATACAAACCTTGCTAGTATTCAGTGCTGAAGAATGGACATTGTTACAAAATATAGCTGTATCATTCAGCGTTTTCAGAAAGAACTAAGTGTACTGTAGCAACGTTTGATGCAGCAAAGTTATAATTATTTTTATGAAATATACAACGACACGAAACATTCGTAAATGTGCGATTGCTACGCTACATCAGCCAACAACTTTTAAAGCAGGCGAAGAAAATATTTTTTTTGTCTGTGGCAAAATCTTGTGATTTTAAGTGCTTCTACCCACTTATTGTTTTAATTCTCTGAGTTAACTAATTTGCAGTGAGCCTCCAGACCTTTGCTGAAGAGCTGGTGTGCAAACTTATTTATATGTGTTGGCAGCATCCCCATCGTAAATTGCTTGAGCCATTGAAAAACAATAAACTGAACATGCTTCAAGAGGAACTAGTGCCTCTCACTGGTATTACCTCTTTCAAGATGACAGGAGACCTCAAGAGGCCTGAGAGTTCTTGGTTGTATGAGTTTGTGACTAATAGGTGGTTTGATGGGACGAGCGCTCACCACCTAGGGAAATTGAAGCATCTTTGAGCTCGATACCCTTTGTGTCTCATTCTTTTGTAGGTTATTGTTGTGAGGCCTGCGGGGAGCTCTTTTACAGTTTGCATTCACAGACGATACGCGATCAGCAAAATCTTTTGAGTTTTACTGTTGCTATTGATCTGCTGCTATTCCATGCTGTGGCTAATTTGCTTGTTAGCAGTAATTTTAAAAGGTAATTACAGTTTTATAGTCTGCCCAACTCTCGTGTATTTATTGCTTGCCTAATTAAAAGTTACAATCTTAGCAGTGAAAGGCTTTTTAGCAAATGAAGGACAGCTTGTTCCCTGATTTTTCGTTTTATTCTTAATCTGAAGAGTACTCTGAGGTTAGATGGCGACAACAGCAAAGTTTACTGAGACATTTGCATTTAGAAACCCAAGTCATACAAGGTTGGAAATAATGTAGTGACTTACCAATGGTACACAAGAAACTCTTGTCCCTGCTAAACAGAGTATATCCTTGTGAGCGATTTCATACTAGCAGAGAACACAGACTGGGCAACACATCATTAGAGTCTGCCTACGTGTCTTGTAATTTTTTTCTTGACATCCAATGAGATAAGAAAAGGAAGAAATATGATGTCAAATTAAATGCATTTGAAGTTGAATTAGGCTCATCTGAATGTCTGATCTGAGTCTATCCAGATCTCCAGTCTTAAAACCAAGCTGGGTTTCTCACTGGATTTGTCTTTCTAATGGAGCTCAAGAGCTGGTTGATTTTAGTATGACTAGAAATACACAGAAGTGAAACACGTTTTGGAAAGGAGCTGGGGGGGCGGGGGCAACAATGGAGGTAGCAACAGTGAGGTAGACATTGGAATAAAAAGTTAACCATTATATTATTTTTTAAAAACCCCAAACAATATGATGTGCATCTGGGATTGGGGAGCACTTGCATATCACAAAGTTTTCCCAATCCCTTAGTTAATACAGCTTTGACTGTTTCTGTGACCTGCTTCTGCTGCAGCCATACAAGGAACCGTCCATCACTCCTCTGAGGGATTAACTTTTTTACTCCTGTGTTTCAGTGTTGTCTTCATTAATAAGTGCTAATAGAACAATTAAAATACATGCAATGCTATGCTTTCAGGGATTTTGAGACATGCATTTCCCATGATCCCAAATTTCTTAGCAGTACATAAAGATTCAAACACTCAGCTCTCATTAAAGTCAATGAGTCAAAGGACATGTAATATTTTGGCAATCTTATCCCAAATAGCTCCAGGATAAATTTTATGCATGAAAGCTGTTCAGGTGTTTTGGATACTAGGGTAATCTTTATCTAAAAAAAAAAAAAAATAATTCTCTGTTTCATATCTGATTTAATGAGACACAACATAGGTTGTGTAATTGCGTGTCTGACAGTTAATTGACCCTTCAACATAACAAGGCACAATTTCAAGTAATAGATGTTAGAACAACCTTTGCTTGCCTTTTGGCCTGACTCACATCCCAGAGGACCCCTGGGCTCTAATGGGTAGGGTGAAGACTTCTGGGTGAGGAAAGCTCTGTGGAGGGCAGAAACCAGAGGAGGATGGGAGAGATCCATACGAAGCTGCCAGGAGTGTAATCCAGCAGCTGCGAATGTTCAAAGTCTAATACTACCCCAGCGAAATCAATAGGATTTTCTTGGGATGAATAATAGCCGGTCTGATGATATTATTATGCTGATTAAGGGAATAGTCATCGCAAACAGAGTCAAAAGGGTTGTTTGCATCAGTACACTAACATTGACATTTTCAAATACAACAGCTATGAAAAGTTCCAGTAACAACTACGAACAATTCCATTAAAGCTAATAGTGTCTGGATCTTGTTAATTCAGATTACCATGCACAGAAAATCTCACAAAAAGATTTTGGTGAAAAGAAAGTATGTGATATCTAAAATGATTTTCCTCACACCTGTGCGTAATGCTTGCATGCGCTCTGTCCTGTATAAACCACAGACTTCCTTGCTTGTGAAACCATAAATTTTTTTTTACATTTGAGATGGTGTTTTCTAATTTTCAAATCCTTACAGTGAACTTCAGTAAATCACTTGTTGAACCTTACTCACTTACTGCCTCCATGATGTTCAGAGGTAGGTCAGAGCAATTCCAATTTCTGAGGAAATTGAGTTTGATATTCTGGTTTTGTGAAACATTGTGGAGATGAACCAAAGCCACAAATGTCAGCCTGCATCTAACTCCCCCAAAGTTCAAAGAGTTTCAAATCTACTGCCTAGAACCCACCTGCTCAAAATCCAGGCTGGTCTTTTATTTTTAACCCATAAATGTAAGTCACAACGGCAATTTCAGTGTACTTATGTTGTGTATAATTGGTTCCTAAAGCTGCCTGCCACTGAAAACAAGCATATTAAATGCAGACTTACAAAATTCCTTATGTCCAATCCCCATTTATGTGGTTGTTTTGTTGGGTTTTTTTTTTTTATTTATTCTCCCTTAGAAGCAGTGCTGATGGTGGTTTCCTTTCCAGCATAGCTAATAAAGAAAAAACATTTTTAAAAGTCCAGGTCACTAAGCTGTCAGGAAATCTATAAGATGCATCTCTTCTTGTAGAACAGGTTTAAGAAGAATTAAAACTGAAACCTTCATAATGACTCTATAAGTCTCTGAGTAGTTTAAAAAAAATACAAGAAAAAGATAAAAGAGAGAGTGCAGGGAAGAAATTTTTTCAGGCATCAGTATGAAAACTAACATTTTTTGCATCATTGTGTGGAATACTGTAGTTATTAAAAAAAAAAATCTAGTGGAGGACATCAAAACTACCAGAAAATGTTATCAGAACAAATGCTCAACATGTTTTGTAAAAGATGTATTAATCTCATCTCAAAGGAGCTGTCACTGTTACAACTAACCCTGGAGCTGTAAAATGAGCTGTAAAATGGATTTGATTCTAGAATATTACAAGTTCTGTTATTATGGGTAAGATTAACGACACAGCCTGATGGACGTCTACTGCTCTTAGTGAGGCAAGGATGTCGAAGACAAGAAACTGCTTTGTAATTATAGCTGTCTTCGTGGAAATAAAAGGGCAAAAGGGAGCACATTGTAATAATTATGGGTAATAGAGAGATGAACGCTCTGAGCAAGGTAGTAGTGAGATAATTTCATGGGGACAGGTTATAGAAAGGGTTATGTCCAAAGTAAGCCAGCAGCCTTAATGCTGGAATAAAGTTATAATGTATTTCTGTGTGGCTGAACAGTAAGCTAGAGCATTGCATGATCTGTGAGATTTCTCTTCAGAGCTTTTAGCAGGATTAAGGTACAGGCTCCTGTGTATGTTCTGTTCTCATCCATGACTTTGGGATATAAACACCAAAGTACTCTCATGGGAAGTAAATGGGGGGTGCATCACAATCTGGGACTTAGGGAGAAATGTTATTTTCTGCCCAGTTTCTTTGCAGGCTGAAGCCAAGGTGTGTGTATGTTACATATATGACACTTAATGACATTTGAATTGGTTTTACATACATCCATTTTTTAGTATTAGTCATCTAGTTTTGTAGGTCTACTCTGGACAGCTTTCAACCAAGTGTCTGGGCTAATTGAGTGTGTACAGTGGTGTAAATAATTCATTTACAGTGGTGTAAATCAGGAATGCAAGTCTGGAAAACCAGTTTAGGCAGTTGGCAAATGGGGATCTCATTAAATAGAGACTGGATTCCCAACCTTGAACTGCCCCCCTCAAAACAGGTGGTAATTTTGCCCTTGACTTCAGCAGCAGCGGGGACTTTGCTGTACTGGTTCTTGGTGGGCATTGTGGTGGATCACAGGTTCATCAGTTGGGGCACGGAAGGTCCCTCTGTTAAATGGTAGCCTCTACAAGGTATGTTGGGTTCCCCAGACCTACAGACCTGTGTCCAGTTGTGCACCTGTGCAGCACATTGACTGTCACACTTCTGCTCAGCACTGTCACGAGAAAGCACCATGCAACCGGGATGTCACGTGTCGGGATGCTCTCAAGTGCCAGCCTCTGTTCAGCCACTCATGGGAAGGACCAGGACAGGGAGGGAGGGCCTCAGAGTGAAATGGTTTTGGGAGGAAAGAGGCAGTGAGAGGGTGGATTGTCCGTGGTGGGGAGGAAGCAGAGGTAAAGAACAGGATCAAGAATTGGAGACAGAGGATTTCAAAACTGGGTTTTGTATGTGTTTGCACTGAGGAAAGAATGAAGCTGCAAACCAACAGAAAGTGTGGAAAATACCTTTTTTTTTTTTCCCTCTATACTGGGTGGTTTGAAAGTACAAGTCCAAATTCACAGTCTGAGTTGTCCCTGCATGTCTTTAATATTATTTCTTCAGGTCCTGTTAGGGACTCACATTACAAACCTCACAGAAAGAGCAGAGAACGATGCAACTTAGAACTCTATTGTGAATTAAACAGTGCTACAACTTAATGAAGCTCATGGATGTTTTACTAAAGTTTCATTTTCTCATTTGCACTATACCAGAAAGACAGGGAGGGGTAAGATTAAATATGGAACACTATACTACCTGCACTTAACCATACAAATGACATTCATAGTCAGGCCTTTTCCTCTAATTGCATTTTTTGTTTCTTCCTTCAGAAACAAAAATGTCCTGATAAAATGAAACTGATCCTTAAGAAAAAGTGTTTTCCTGATAAATACAGTGTGTTTTTCCTCTTGCTGGCTTTTTCCTCTTGCTGTCTTGTGTTCATCTGGGGTTAGGTCAGTGTGGTTGGTATGATATGAGGTTCATTTCTCTCCGTACAGTTGTGTACTTACACATAACTTACAATTGTGGAAGCCACAAGTGTGTGTTGGGATGGAAAAGCGTATTAGCCTTAAGTCTGCCAGGATAAGGTCCAACGTTGCAGTTTGGTTTTGCTGTTGAAGTACACATGAGAACACAGACACACTCCCACTTTAAGATGCCCAAATCACAAAGGGGAACCCTGGAGAGAGGTTCGTCTAAGACATGTCCCCAGGTCCTGGCTCTGTGAAAGAGCAATTCTCATGTCAACAGCTGGTATTGTCTCAAAACACAGTAAGGTTTCTTGAGTGTAGGACAGATCAAGGCCCCATTGGTTTCAGTGGCCTTTGTCCCTGGCTTCCATGAGTCTGGGTTAGCCTTTAAACAGCAAGTTCATTAACACAGAAAACCTGTTACTTTGAAATTACTCCTTAAGTGGATCACATTTGATTTTCATTTCTCTTTAGACCAGTCAAAACTAGAAATAGTTGGGAAACATGGGAATGTCAGGAGTGAAACAGAGCAAGAAAAGACCTTGGTAGATCCAAAAATCTGCAGCTGGAGAGAAAGAATGACTTTCCTCATGCATGTTGTTTTGTCACGAAGGACCAGAGAGAGAGAATATTGGGTGAACCTGTATCTCCAAGCAGTGACTACTGAGAACAGTTAATACCATTTTTGCTGTTGCTTGTTTCTGCAGTCCATTCAGTTTGGTGTCTAGTAACAGGGCTATGATCTCTAAGAGCTTGCAGTCATTACATCTGAGTTCAGCTTCCCAATCTGTATTGGTGTTAACAGGGATCATGAAGCTTAAGAGCCGAGGCAGCATGTGAGAAATGAAGGAGTGTCAGATTGCCGCGTGCATCACTTGCCAGATCTCAACAGTGAGTTGCTATGTTTTTAATTGTCAGCTGTGACACCGCTGCTGCTGGAGGTTCATCATGGTGCTGGAATTACGATGGACCACAAATGTAGTTGTATTTGTTAATCTGCCAGACCCAAGAACAGAAAGAAAATGTGACATCTAAATACCAAGAAAACATGGGAATTAAGGAGAAACCTAGGAATTCTTCATGCACAGTGTGTAATAAAATTTAGGATTAATTTCTGTAGTGAAATAACTCCTTCTGTGATCTCAGGTTCATAATTCTTTATGTTAATGCAAATAATTTTCATTAATAGATTGGGGGCTTGTTTGTTTGTGGGGAAGAATATTTCACTTTGGGCACAAGAAGCACATAACGTATCCCGACATGAGATGCAGATGAAAGACAGGAGAATTAAATTCAGTTAAATTCTAATACCATAGGTCTTAGACTAGTAACTACTGCTAGGTCCCTTTGTCACATGAGAAGCTCCAACAAGTATTAGTATGCACCAGGGGTTTTTCAGATATAGTGAAAACACTGCTGCTGCCCTGCTGGGGTGATTTACACACAGTATATGGTGTAATGGACTTTGATTATGTATACACCTAATTCCCTCCCTGTGATGGACTGTGATCTGATCTACATTCATAATCCTTTTGTAATGCAGTGTGTGGTTGCTGAAAGTTAATTGATAGCAATTGACAAATAGGGTATTCTGCTATTGGAAACAGGTGGCACTCATTTGGGACAAAAGAAGAATCTGAAAACAGCAAAGCAAAGATATGGCTTATAATTGTAGATACATGATGTAAAGTGTATGCTTAGATGTAACTTGTTACCATAAGAAAGGACAGGACATCTTCAGAAATCTAGATGGCTTGTGTTTTTCTGCAGACCCTTTCAGGGCACATGTCGTGTAAAGGACAATATTCTCTGAGAAAGAAACACCACTGGTGGCCACAGAAATGCAGAAAAGTAGCAGGGACTAACTTAAATTGATATTAAAGAAATGAAATGAGCCCAAGGTATGTATAAATGACATTGATTCACTGTTCTGTTTCTTTCTTGCCCTGCTACCCTGTCAGGTTGTTGCGTATGCAGGTTGTAGTGTTACCAGAAAAGAGGCGTGTGTCTCTGGATGTCAATGAACACGCTCAGTTTGACTCCTGGATTGCTGTAGACTAAGCTAGCGTTGATGCTTGAAACAACCCTGTCAGTAATTCCTTAGTTATTAGAAACATTGACACAAACTTCAGTATGAGTATAAGCAACTTTTGATTTTTAAACTCAAATAGTAATTTGAATAATTTAAAATCTTAATCCTAATTACTAGAGTCCAGAGTCAGGAGACCATGTCTCTATATAAGGCAAGAGATACAAGCTAAAGAAGGGAGACCAAAAAAATACTATTTTTACATTTGTGAGCTTTTTCTAACTTCTTCAGAGGTCCTCATAGCATGACTTCTTGAAAATATTCACTGTGAAACATTTTAAAGCCTCAGTGTCAGTGCTTACAATTTTCTGTGTAACACACAAGGTCTCACTTTCATAGGAGAGCAATCAGCCGCTCTCCAGCTGTGATCCAAAGATGGACATTTGTGTTGGAAACAATTTTGGGTTTCCATGCTGAAAAAGGAGTAGCTAAAATCACTAGGGATCAGTCTGTATGCGTAGGCACGCAACCCAGACTGGCCGAGACTCTTAAGAGGGTGCTTTGGAGAGATGACAATTTAATGTGGAAGACTGTGGTACTGCTGCTTCTCAATCTCACCCCGTGGTCAGTAAAGGATTTCCAAAGGCTGCTGTGCCTCTGCTAGCACCAGCATGGTCTTCCCCTGCCCAGAGTGGAGATATGGGAAAGGATTCTTGATTTAAATCCCCAACACAAAAGCAATCACATCACAAATAGAGATGCCTCAAATATATTATGCATAGGCTAATTAAACTGTGACCTGGAATTAACATGCAGAGGGCTGGAGTATATCACATGCTGTATACTATCCATGAGTGGTATACAAGGGCAAATATTACTAGAGTAGCACCATGTTAATCTTGTTAATTCAGACCTTGTTTAACTAAGGGAAGGGCCTCTGCTCCAGAAGCGGGTGCAGTTCCATCAAAATGCATGTGTATAACTGGTAGAGTATCTTACGGTCACTGGGACATTTAAACTTTGACAGTTCATATTTACATTTCTTTCAACATCATTGGCATCTGAGCAATTGATATTTAAGGTTTTATTAATGGGACAATTAAAACACTCTCTGTCTTGGGGAACCAGGCAGTAGATAAGATTTAGAGTTCTCCACAGGAAAATGTGCAACCCTTTTGTACAAGAGGCAACATTACTGTAATGCTGTTGCTGTTGTGCCGAGGAGGTTTTGGCCAGGATCTGACCTGGAGCAGTGGTCAGGATCCACTGCAGTAATGCAGACCCCGTGGTACCCGTGCAGTCCCTGCAAGCACAGAGCTTTGGTCTGTCTGCACAAACAGAGCCTTATCTGGAAGGGTGTATGATTTTTCTCCCAACAGATCAGGATGTCAGGATGGAGGAAGTCTGTGCATAGGAAAGAGGGGTGACCTTATGTTTGCCCACTTGCTGATGACCTGTTCTCTGCAGACACCCCAGAAACGCTTTTTGGGTGGAGCTGCGCCAGTGCTGCAGCTCTGGCTGAAACCCATTCCTCTCCGGTAAGCAGGCAGCAGCACTGACATTTGGATAATTTGGGTTTAGATAACTTGGCCTTATCTCATACATTCTATGCTGCCTGACATTATTTTTTATTGCAAGCATTGCTTCCATCATTTTTTTTTCCTCTGAATTTTGGGTTGCAAGAAATATGTGTAATACTCAAAGACTTTTCAAAGCAGAAATTTGCAAACAAACTCTGAATGGTTCCTAACACCGTGGGCTTCTGTAAGTAACTGAACACCTAATGACTCCAAATAAAACTAATTGCTACTAAGCAATACTATACCGAAACATCACACTGTCATAAATTGATATGTAAACTTTGGTAGTGCCAACAACAGCTGCTTTATTAGAGTTATTGTAACCATCTATTAGGGCTCAACGTCTAAACCCTCTTTGTGGATCATTTTTCCCTGGTCAATCCAGTCAAAAGGCTCTGTTCTAGCATGCAGCAAGTGCTTTGTTTTTTAAAAAACTTAGGAGCGTTTTAATTTCTTTTCCACATTTCCAGATTTCTTTAGGAAAATGCTTTAAGGGTAGACTTTTTCAAGAGTTCTCTAGTTTTCCTGGTTCAGATGGAATAGACAAAACAAGTGAACAGCATCTTTTATGAAACTATTGGTTAGTTCTAACTCCATAAAAACCAGACATATTTCAGTGAAAATTTAAACTTTTTTTTTTTTAAACATAGAAAGGTTGGAAGTTTTTGAGTGACAAGTCTGGTATCTCAGTTTGCAGCTGCAGCTTTTTAAAGCCTGGCATCTCATAGAAAGACCTTAGTGCTCTGAGACTGCGGTGTGGGTTTGGCCCCATTTTGCTTTCAGTGTGCTTCGATCGTGCCTGCCTCTGATGCTTTCAGTGCTCAGTTCCCTCTGTGTAAATTTTCAAGTTTCTGTTATCCTTTGCTTTGCTTCTCAGGTCCCTAACCAAACCTAGCCATTTGGGTTTTTTAATATTTCTAATCTTTTATGGTGCAAAGATTAAAGATTATACTTTGTCCATTTTTTTTTTACTCTACTACACCTTTTTTTCACTTGTAACAGAGCCAGCATGAAGAAGAAAGTTCCCTGCTTCTGAGATTGCCTGGAAACTCCCTGAGAGATGCCTGGGTGACTCTGTTTCAGGTCAGTTTATTCAAATTCTTCATTTTTCGAACACACCTCTGTGATATCTAACTTGTAGTTGTGGTGGATGTTGCTGCTGGTGAGCACAATGCTCAGAAAGACTTTGGGCAAATTCATCAAGGAGATTAATTACCAGGCCTGCCTAGGCTGAATTCCATCACCTGGAAATGGCGTCCACACACACTTTGTTAACAAACTCTGCACGAGCCCTAATTTGCTTTGCCTTTGTTCTCTGCTGTTCTGGTGTAAATAAAATAAATAAGCATCTCATGGTGGGAGTTGATGTCCCCAGGTGGACTGACTGGGTGACATGAAGTCGAACTGGGATGGCTGTGTCTGCCGCGCCGCCCGTGCTGCGATGCTGAATGAGGTCTCGCCGCCTTCGTCTCCTGCCTCAGTTTGTTTGACAGCCTCAGGGATCAGTGGGTTTGTTTGTTTGTTTGTTTGTTTGTTTTTGCTTTTTAGCACTGTGCTTCTTCTAGTGAGGTAAATAACAGGGAGGCCTATGACAAATTTCACCCATCTCCGGCGTGATTGCGGAGGCCTGTGCTCAGTTCTCCATCTTAAGCTGTTTATTGGCGCTTATTCTTGGGTAAACCGGATTTCAGTCTTAAGTGTCATCATAACCTTTCCTCCGAAAACACAGCCTCACTTTCTACCCATATAGTCTCTGCTCTATTGAAACATCCAGCTGCTTGGAAGTCAGTTTGAAAACCTGCAACATTTTGGTGTATTTTTTAACCGATTTGTGTTTAAAGCTGCTGTGTGCCATGCTACCACTCTGTTCTGTCCTGGGCACTTCATGTCTCTTAGGAACTTTTGTAAAGAGAGAAATTGTGGAGGAGGATGTTGGTTTAGACAATTTAAACTCGTAGTTTCATAAGATCAGTGGATTCTGAGGTATAGTTTTTTCAAGGCATTTTCAGGGAGCTTACAGGGTAACGTTGAGATAACGATGGTGGAAATAATGTGGTTGTCAAGAATTCCAGATATGCCTGACTCCTCTCATGTTATTAAGAGATTCTTTCTTTTTTATCTCTTCTCTTTTTTTCACTCATCTTCCCTCCTGAAATATTCTTATCCAATGAATGCCCAAACATGTAATTTTAGATTGTGGGCTTTTGGTATGTGAGCGTGCACTGGTGGTAGGGTTTCTGTATAATGACTTGATAAACCTGTCAGGATTTTACTAGCAATGCATAATAAATGTGGTTATTATAGAAGATATCCCTTTTCCAACAGTGGCTATTGGATCTTTAGGAGGTTAGGAATCTTAATTCTTTTGTAATTCTCTTTCTCTCTTTTCTCCTCACCTTTTCTCTTCCTCTTGATTGATTAAGGACTTCACTATATTGTAGTATCATATCTTTCAGCCTTTGGGTTGGAAAGAACACTGATGGTAGACGCGTAGTTTCTTGTAAATATTGATTTTATTTCTATTTTTGATAAAATTCAATTATTTAAACTATCCATGTTGTGAGCTTCTTAGAAGGCAGTTCATTCAGTTAAAAATGCCTGTTAATTAATCCAGCTTGTTGTTATATTGCATCACGTACTCCAAAGCACCAGCCCAAACTTATACCTCCCCCTTCAGCTGCTGTTGTTTCCTGGAGGAAGCACAATGCTGTAGAAGACTTTTGGAAGCTGCTTGTGCATTCTTCCAAACGTCTCTAATGATGCGGTGGGGGAGGATCGGGTAGAAAGCCACAAGCCCTTTATGCCAAAGACCTTCAGTAACCCAAGAGCACACATTTCCTGAAAGCCTCTGCTAGAGTAATCTTCTAAAGAGGATTATGCATTTTAAACAGCCAATTAGGTGCGATTAGGAAGAAAACCTCGAACCATCCCGATGACGGGAGAGAAGGAATGCAGGCAACTGTCAGCTGTTCGGTGGGTGAACAAAGCACCATAAATGGTCAAGAAGTTACAAGGAAAAGAATGGGCCTGTAAAGGGAGAGGAAGAAGTGACTGGTTTAAGGTCACAGCTTTGGACTGCTAACCTGGGTCCCAGACCAGAGCATCAAACTTTTTTACCTTCTCTGAAATCACAAGAAAAATGCCTGCTTTGCAAGGAGATAGGAATTTTTTTTACTATTGAGAGCTATGGGAATGTTCTGAGTGACACATGAGCAATCACAAAACACATAGTTTTCTAAACTCTTTCTGCCTTTCCAACCATGACTTTTGTACCATTTCAAGTCTTTCCTTTATGCAGCTATATGCCAAGGCAGCAAAATTTTGCAGCTCCCTTTATCACTATACAGCAACCCACATGCAAATGGAGATCCTTCCATGCCTTTCATATCTATCACTTACCATTTGAACATTCAAATGGGGAGCTGTAAGTCCACTTATCAAGTATTACTAAAGTTCTCATGTAAAATGTAATGTTTCTGTATTTTTTGTGATTCATTTCAGCTACGTGCAATGTCTCTGTCCTGTGGTATTGCAACTAACCTTTATTTTCTCTTCCCATTACAAACAAAAAACCGAAAAGCCTTTTGATTTCAGGAATTTGCACAGAAGTGCACGATCTAGTCCTCATATGTAATCTCTTTAGAATCAGGTTTCCTCTGGAAGGATCCAGAGGTCCAGCGCTGCTTCTTTTGCAGCTTGCTTTGGATTTTATTTTATTTTATTTTTAGATAACGCATGCATCCACAACTTTTGGTGTATTCATGGCTCTTAATTATTACCTGGATTTTGCCATTCCTTAAAGGAATGTGTTTGAAAACTATTGTAACTGCAAACAGAGAGACCAAGCAAATGGAGGTATGCAAATGTGTTTTTTTCAGAAGCTTTTTCAGTGAATCATACTGAAATGTACAAAGAAACAAAATCAGGTTCAGTAATTGCCCAGGAGCAAGCTCATGTGTAATAAATAATGTCTTTAATCATCAAAATTTAATTTCCAGAACATGCCGTAGTGTTCACCTTTCCGTTGAGAAAACTGTAAATTAAATCTGCATCTCTGCTAACTCCTGGTTGACAGATGTGATCCTCTGAAATCCATTCAAGGTACTTTTCTTCTTCTTTTTCTGAGTGAATGTAAGCTCGATTGCTAATGCAGACTTCAACAGCAAACATTTTATTCTAAATAAATCCCACACTGGATTTCTGTACCTCTCCTCTCTGGCTACATTTTAACTTACAAAATGTTATTACTGAAGTGGCACACGTATTGCAAACTGCTAGGATGAGGGTCTTTTAGCTGAGGTTCTTCAGCACAGACTATCCCATCCCAGAGAGCAGGCTAACATCGAATGTAGTAAATACTCTCTGCATTGCTTGTTAATTTCCAAGTATTTCTTTAAATAGTGAAGATACAAGTAGGATCATGTTTTTGCCTCCTTTTGCATCTCTGCAGGGTGGTTCAAACAGGGACGCAGTCACTTTAGCCTGCTGATTCACTGCACCCGCAGCAATGTTGCTTTGCCATTGTGCTGTAGATTTGGCCAGCAAGAAATCTGTGTTATTTTCCCACCTTCTGATCTCTGTTAACCTGATATAAATCGTGAGAAATTCCACCGAACTAAACACAGTCATTCTGCTTTAGCCATCAAGTGGGATCCAAATCTCGCCCATTCTGCTGCTATGGGCCAGCCAAGATCCAACTGTAAGCAAAAGACCTACAACTGAATAACCTTTGCATGCGTGTGAACTGATCATGATTTTGTAGGAATGATTATATTATTTGTTAATTAATAAGATTAATTTGTTATTAATGTGGTTAAATCTTGTCAAGCACAAAGAATATTCTGTTCTTCATAAAACTGGGGTAGCAGACACTCGAGTTCTGGCATTTGTCACTGCTGTGATGGGTTTTCTCTTTTTCAGTGTAGAACAAAAATCATATATGTTGCACATTAACTCACAGCATTAGTTTTCCACAGCACAGCAAGGAAAGCATTTATGATCTCTTACCAAACAAATGTGAGAGGAAAACGAGTTGAAAAGGTGCGTGCCAAAAATTTGCAAAATACAGTTGACAGACTTCTGCACTTCGCAGCAGCTATTATTTGAGTTATACATAAATAACACTTTTAATCTTCAATGAAACATAACTGACTTCTGTTTCATTCCTGGCCAATAGATGAGCTCAAGATGTACACAAATGTGGTGAACCCAAGGGATTTACAGAGCATCATAAAAGCATTTTATTGTGCTCTCCAACGCTGTCATCCACAGCTAGCTAACGAGTAAGATAGGTTTTTAATATAATCCACCATGTCCCTGCCAGTGCTCCTCGCCTGTTACATCATCTTGCTTTGGGCCAAGCGTTTGTTTTCCCCAGATGGCCATCGCAAAGCTGCTGACAGCTCTCCTGACTGAGAAGCTGTAGCACAGCAATCTTCTAATTCATTAAGCACTACTGACAAAGGAGAAGCTGTTGATGTCCCGATGCAAAAGCACTCTATCAGGCATTACATAGTGTCTGTGTTCTCAGCACGTTGGGGGTGTGATAAGTCATAGCACATGCTTTTTGACATCTTCCTGCCCTTTGCTGCAGTGTAGGATTTCTTGGAGTTGAAATTCAGGTGGCAGAAAGGATGTAAGAAGCCAAGTGTGACATCATCAGCAACTGGTAGCGGTCATGGAATCATAAATAATATTTTGTAGACTTGGGTGAAAAATCCTCTGAAATATGTGCACCATGGCTCCGCTTGACTAAACTTTTGCCCTCTTCTGCATGAGTTGTGTGGACTTCTGAAACTGATCTCTAGCAGACCTGTCAACATCTAGGGAAGCCATTCTTCTCTGAGCGCATAAAAAGGGTTTGTGTTAGTCAGTAGTTATTTTCCATCCTATCTGTTGTATCCATGGAGTACTGGTGGATTAGGAAGCAGTCAAGTGGCCTTATTTCTTTCCTAGCATCACTTGCAAGCTAGTGGGACGGGAGGAGGAGAATGCCAAAGTACCGCCCCACAGAGAGAGGCTTGGTAGAGTGTGGGACGTGGTGTGAGGTTGCTCCGTCTCGTGCGTGGGATGGCTGGGCAGCAGCCGTTGTGCCTGTTGGGATAGACCCTGGGCCTCACCTTTCTACAGGGGGCAGCTGAAGCAGTCTGCTCCCTTTTATGAAAATTATATGCAGCTGTCAGGCTCCTGGCAGCTTGTTAATGCAGCCTTTGCTTAGAAAGAGTCTGGATGCCTCTGCTTTAGCACTTTGCTGCCAATATAGATTTTATAACATCATTTGGTTTTTAAAATACTATATATGTTAAATTATTTTCTTTAGGGAACCACAATCAGCTCTTTAAAAACTTGAAATAAGTGCAGGGAATTTTTTTTCTCTAATTTGTTCAGATATATAAGTGTACCGATGGTGATTGTCATTAATTTAATATTACTCTATTTGTCCTCTGTTTCTGGCTGATTGAGCAGAAAATATCCAAGGCTGTTCAGGTGCTTCACAAAAGGTCAAAGAGTCACTCTGGCACAAGCAGTGAGTGGTCCTCCCCCTGGTAGTCTGCCCACCGCAGTCATTAGGAAGTTTAAATTGTGGCCATCGGTGCCCGTAGCGGCTCTGAGTGAGCGCAATTATTTCAACTGTGTTATTTCAAGTGGGATGAATCTCAGTGCCTGAGTTCAAACTCGGTTTAAAACATAAAACAAAAATGTAAAAATCAAGTAACCCTTCCCCTTCCTGATTCTCCTGTTTCCAAAGTACTCCCAGTCTCTCCAGCTCTCCAGCTAATGCTCCCATGGCTGAAACTGAAAGACCCTTGAAAATGACTTTATTTCACCCCAGAAACTGTTGCGGTGGAGCTGGCCTACCTTCTAGTTGTCCAGTAAAATGGCTGGTAAACCTGTAGTACAGGGAGCAGCCTCAGGTCTTTCTTTCTAATGCTGCTTTTCCCTCTGCTCTTCCAAGAGCAAGGTTTCTGCCTTAGAGTTTGTTTGGGTTTTTTTTGTTTTTTTTTTTTTTTTAGGAGAATGCTTAGGATGATGGTAGGAAAAAATAAAATGTGATGTAGTAAACAACAGATACTGAATGCTTGGATAACTACAGTAAGACCATTAGAGTAGTGTCCAAAAGAAGATTAACGAATAAAAAATTCTGTCAGTGATGAAGCTTGAAATGTAATCCTGCATATTTCAATCTAGGTCTGTCCGTATCTGCTAAATATCTATTTTTTCTTTCTGTTTTGTTTTCCTTCTGTTCTGTTTTATTGTTGTAATTTGGGTGTCGGGGCTGCCTTGTGTGTTTATCACTCAAAATCACCTTAAAAGTCAGGGCGACACATTCTTAGAAGCATTTATTTGTCAACATATTTTTGCTTTTCTCTCCAACTGTCTCTTACAGTGCAGTAAATAGGAGTGAGATGGGTTTGCCACACTGTATGAAATGGGAGCTTCAACATAGTTACCTAAAGAAAGCCCACAGAATAGTTGCAGACAGGCA
>NW_010118393.1:106975-115328 GCF_000699245.1 Pterocles gutturalis | reverse complement strand
AAAAAAAAAAAAAAAAAAAAAAAAAAAGAAAAGAAAGAAAAAAAAAGAGGAACAAAAAAAAGAAGGATCAAGTTCTAAAATGGAAGAGTTCAGCTAAAAATAAATATGCTGGGTTTTTTTCCCTTTTGCTTCCAAACTTGATTTATGGAAATGTATGAGCAAATCACTTGCACAAACAGAACTGCCTCACATTGAACACATGGTATTTTTAGACTATGTTTCTAAAGAAATGTGTTTGTTCCTGAAATGCATAAACCAGCCAGCATCAGTACTCGCAGCACTTAAGTGATGGAGAGCTCTTTTCCAGTTGAGGGGCTGCTGCAAAAGATCTCAGCAGAAGTTTTTCAGGAAACTAGAGGAAGACATATGCATGTTTTTCCTTATCCTAATGAAGTTCCCAATTTAAAATAGCAATCTGTACTTGGTTATTAATTCTCCTCACATGATGTACAATGCAAAGTGGCATCTTGGCCAAAAAAGTGTTGGCTTGAGATGTTACCTTGCAAAGTTCTTACTAATGTAAGATTTAAAATGTTTCTGTTCGTAGCATACCTTATTAAAAGTGGAATTGTTTTGGAAGCATAACCCTCCAGGAGATAAAGGTTAGATTGTTTGTAATGTAAACCATTTTATTTTACCTGATGGCTTCTATAAATGCGTTGCAGGGAACAGCTGAAGTGTTACGCACAGCATTTGGTTTCCAAGATCGGCAGATATTACTTGAAATGCACAACGTTACACGAACATCATCTTTTGCTCGTAAGTTTTGAATTTTGAAAAGTCTGTTGTTCCTGGGTGGTCATTGTGGAGATAGCTTCAAGCATACAAAATATAAAAAGTATGCATGAAATATGCCAGTATATTAAATTAACATCCTGCAAAAGCTCCCTTTTTAAAATCCAGATGCTTATATTGCTTTTGACAGACTCTAGGCGGTAAAGTTTTAACTTTAAAGAAGGGGCTTTCTGTTTCTGTTTTCAAGTTAAAAATAATGAAAGGAAAACACACTGAAATTCCCACATTATTAAATAAAACATTTAAGTGGCATGGGGCCAATCATTGTCACGCCATGAACAAATACCTTACGGTAATATGTTCCATAACTGTTTGCTAAAAACTACCAATTTTAGCACATTTGCACATGATTAGACACAATGAAAAGTTACTTATTGAAGCCAGTGCCACAAGTAGTGTTACTCAGGCCCAAGGAGAGGGAAAGCTGAAGGAGAGGGGTGGTGTGAAATGGGTTCCATGCTGTGAAAACAGACCGTCAGGAGAGTCCCCCAGCGATGGGCTTGGCTCCCATGGCCAGGAGTTCACGGGGCTGCCCCTGCCCTGGGGAGCGGGGCTGGGCGGGTGGGTAAGGGGGATGAGATGGTGACATGACTGATGGGCTCAAGCAGCAGCTACCCAAGAACCATGGTTAAAATGTCATTTTGAAACACCCCTCGCTACCCAGGACTAGTCCACCAAAACGGTGCATTTCCAAATGGTTGGGCTGTAATGTTGTAATGTAATGCAATCTTGCAAGATTTCTGCGCACGTTCCTCTTTTTCTTAATAACCAAGGAAGGAGCTTCATAGGTCTGTGTCTGTAACTGCATTAGCATCTGTTTATCTCACTGAACCTGATCAGCCTGGATGCAACCAACAAGAAGTGGTTCTCTCTGTTGTCATGGAAGAAGGTTGGCTTTCCCGCTTGTGCTTTGTTGACTGAAGCAGTGGAACAGCATTTTCATTATTTCAGAGTAGTTTATTCAAAGTGTAATTCTGCGTAAATACTCATTTAGATTTCAAATATTTTTGTTGAAGGAAATAGCAAAATTTAGGCCAGGGAATTCCCTTGTGTCAGCCTCATGGACCACTTCAATTTTGGTTTTATTTTTCTGTTTTAGGGCCTTTGGATTAAGATCCCAACAGTATGTTTCAGTTTTCCAGAAAGCGTGGTGCTGCACTTCCTCCGTGTTCATGTGAGAAGAGTTATCAAAACTGACCTGAATTAATTAAAAGTAAGTGTAATCTCCATAAACATGTGGAAGCCAGTAAGGAAAAAAAAAAAAAAAAAAAAAAAAAAAAAAAAAAAAAAATTACAATGCAACATAATGGTAAACCTACAGGGGAAAATTCTGAGTATAAGTTAATGGTAACAACAGCAGAGATAATTTTTGCTTTGCGGCATCTGCACATTTGGATTCACAAGGGAGTTCCTGGCTACTTGGGATTTTACACATCTATCAGCTATTGTAAATCTAAGAAGTCCTTGGAAACATTATATGACTCTGAGATGCACCCTTGAGACTTTTGGACCCATAAACTAATTCATGCATTGCAATCGGGGGTAAACTTTTGCTTTCAAAGGAGAACCCCTCTAATCTTCCCCTCCCACAAGCACTGAACCAAATTCAGAAGATACCCAGGGTTATGAGATATTTCATTGTGACCTTCTTACCTCCAGAAGGTGATGGCGCTCCCCATCCCTGCTGCCTGCTGCTCCCACTGGCTGGAGTTTTCTCCCTGTCCCTGGCGTACATGTTATTTAAGGCAGTCAAAATACAGCGCTGAATGAGCTCCTGGGGAGCTGAGGCGGGCTTGAGGTGTGGGACCGTGGCAAGAACAAATACAAAGTAAGTTGTAGTGCATGTCCTTGGTGCCACCCAGTAAAATGAGTCACTTGCCCAGTGCTGTTTGCACGCTCCCCCTCCTCACCAAACGTGCTGACAGGATGCGGGACTGGCAGTTTCTCCAGTGCTCCCGTGGTGCACAGGATAAGGCACCCCTGTTAACAAAATCCCCTTGCCAAGCCTCGGGGACTGATAGCAAGAGTGCTGCTACTGATCTCTTGTACTGCGTAGGGGGAATTACGCCTTCAGCCGTGATGCTCTTCTGGCCTGAGCACATACAGCAAAAACCCCATGAACAACGAAAAGTAAATAGCATTAAAATGAAGGAAGTCCTTCATGCTGCTTCACAGTTTTCTGTGCTGTGAAAAATCCTGCCTTACGAGCAGGCAACCTGTGCTCCATCTCCTACAAATCATGGTAAGGGCAAGGCAGGTCTGCAGTCTTTACATGACTTTGTGCATCTCCTATTTTACACCACTGTTTTATTTCTGTGTAAGAAAGAGAGGGGGTTTTGGGTTCATCTGTTTCTTGGGTGGCAGAGGGGCTGAGGAATCACTGTTTGATGTCATGCATATGAATAGCAGATGTTTGCTTTCGCGCCAGCCCTTCACGCAGAGCCCGGGACTGCCGGTGCCTGGCACGGGGCGGCAGCGTACCCCCCCCACCACTGCACCCCGGCTTTCCACGGGGCACCTTGTTTATACCCAGGGGCTTGATGCTGAAGAGGAAAGGAGTGGACGCTTTCCAAAACCTGAGTGTGTGCAAACTCTTTCTCAGCTTTAACCTTCCCCCTTGTGTTTTTGTTTCGGTTGGCAGCCGCAGGAGTGGAAGGAGGGATAACAAACCCATCTCCTTCCCCTCCCTGCTCCGACACGGCACTTCTTTCCTAGTGGCTCACTCAAAATCAAAACATACCTCCTCCCCCATTGCCCTCATGACTTTTTTCTTTCAAAAAGCCTTACAAAGCAGGATAGCAGTGTTATCTTCATCTTACAGGAAGGGAGTGAGAGGCAGGGGAAGGCAAACGGTTGCCCTAGAAGCCTGCCAACCTTTCGGTTGTAAGGAGCCTCTTTGGCTCCTTAGTCCAAGCGTGGTGACACGTAATACAGGGTGAATGTGGTGCTGGATTTTCTGAAAGCTGTCATGAGACACATACCTGGTGAACACCTTCTCTGCAGTTATTTCCCAAAGGTACATTTGGGACACTGAAAACTAGAAATCTCTCCTACCACAAAACGAAGCTGTATGCGGTGCAAGCAGCTGAGGGGCTCTTTGAAGGAGTGAGTGTTGCTAAAAGGAGTTAAGCAACAAAGGCAATCCCATGGCTTTTCTGGTGGTGCCAGAAAGTGAGGAGAACTGGGTGTATTTTATCCACAGCCCCACTCGTGACTTTGGACAAGTGACTGGACAATGTATCAAAGGTGAGAGATGACGTTATTGGATTTGGGCTGCCTACAAGGAACTGCTGTGTTTGCGTGAAAGCAGTGTTGCTAAAAGGAGTTAAGCAACAAAGGCAATCCCATGGCTTTTCTGGTGGTGCCAGAAAGTGAGGAGAACTGGGTGTATTTTATCCACAGCCCCACTCGTGACTTTGGACAAGTGACTGGACAATGTATCAAAGGTGAGAGATGACGTTATTGGATTTGGGCTGCCTACAAGGAACTGCTGTGTTTGCGTGAAAGCATCTTTCAGCCCTCTCATCCTTGGAGGCAATTGCTGAGGAGACTCCTTCCCCAGGTTCAGCTGTTGGCAGGGCTCTGAAGCTAAGCGAGCCCTTCACGGGTCCTCGGGAAACGTTCTGCAACGCCTGGACCCTCTAAGGTTGTCCTGCAGGAAAGGGCTGTCAGGAGTGTCTGCACTCTGTGATTGCGGTTCCTCGACTCCCCCAGAGGTATGAGGCCAACTCGGCTTAGCAGTAAAAGAAAACAAAGTTTTTTATTCAGCCAGACTAAAGGTCAGATTCAAAACAAAACTCCAGAAGCAAAATCAGATATGAGTTATAGTCCTGGTAAGCTTATTAAATAGATAACTGTCCTCACGCTTAAGCATTTTTTTTTCTTTTTTAATTTTTTCAACCACAGATATATGCTGGATTTTAGAAATGTGGGACCCAGAACACAGCGTAATGCCCACTGGCGAACGCAGCTGCAGTCAGGTATCTAAGGGAGGGATGGACAAGGGTCCCCTCCCGCCATTGTCAGCTCTCTCAGAGCTCCCTCCCCGCATCCAGTTTCACATCTCTAGTGTATCAGTGCTGGTTGCAGAGTTCTTGTGGGGAAAGGTGCCCCGTTGTCCAGAGGTAACTTTACATTTAATATGGAATTGTAGCAGATCCAGAGTAACTGCAGCATCTGCTGTACTCTGACACTCTCATTTAGGCTACCTTAAAATCTTCAGGTACTCTTAAATGTTTGACATTTTATTTCGCAGGCAGGATTTTACCAGAAGAAGTTTCATTTTTCCTTTTTTTTTTTTTTTTTAGTTTACATTCACCATTACCAAGTTTGAAGAAAGTCTGAAGTAGATAAGCATGAGCAAGTGCCAGTCACTTTCTTATGACCTTCTTCAAAAACCTCTATAGTCAAAACAGCTGAAGACTAAAATTATTCCCATGGTCTAGAGTCACTTTTGATGTAGTAGGACGTCAGCTTGACACCAAGAAGAGATGAATCATGAGCTAAGGAAAATCTCACAGCAGCGACTGTGAACTAGTAAGTGTGATGTGAAAGGAAGCTTTTATCCAGGATTTGCATGTGTGACTGTCATTTAGCTCCTGCATGAAAGGTACAGAGAAACATGCAATCTCAAATTAGTAGGAACAGCTGGAGCCAGAGGAAGGTTTCTTTTTAAATAGCAGTACATACTTGATGTATGTATGTATGTGATAGGTGGGCATGGTGACGGGGTTGTGGGGCCTTGTCTGCTGCCTTGAATAATTTTCCCAGCTTGGAAAGACCATTTGTGTTGCAGGGGAAGAGTGGCTGCCCTGAGACCATCTCCCCCACAGCCTGGGAACACAACTGCCTTTAAACACCCAGGCGTGTGCCTTTGCCTCAGAAGTGTCTCTGATTCAGTAGGCTTCGTGCTGCTCTCTGCATTTAAACTCTTCTGAGCTCAAACTGAAAAAAGTCAATAGTATTTTGTAACCTCATTGTAGTTTTACTGAAGCCTCCATCATCTTTTCTGCTGTCTCCTTGCAAAAATTTCAAATGGTAAATTGCACCTTTACAGACTATATATTAATCTCTCCGTGAATTACTATTTCTGTAATACCCTACAATTATGAGTCCTTAGTTCATTTTCTTGATCTTAAGGCATGGCTCAGTGCTCAATAGAGTCAAATTTATTTGAAACACTTGAAGAAGTTCACCTTGTGACTCTCCATCTTTCTGTGACAGTTCATTGTAATGAGACCATAGATTATTATAGTTGTACTCGAAGCTTACATATTTCTTCTTCAGTTTTCCCGAAATGCTTGAAGAAATGCCAGCCGGTATTAGGTAACTGAGCTTGACTCCTGTTTTCTTATTCATGCTGAGGAGCAGCTTAGTGTGGAAATAATTCCTGGTTTTATTAGGATTGTTTGTGAAGTTATATATCTACAAAGCAGCAGGAGGTAGGAAACAAAACTGCGCTTTCTCTGATCGATGTGCTCTGACGTTTCCTCTTTGACAGTCTGGCCGTACCCTAGGACCTCCGAGGGCCATCCCATTCTAGCTGTACCCCCTGGCCAGCCTCCATCTCCCTGTTTGGACAAGGCTCGGATGCCTTTCCCTCCCCTGCTTCCATGGGAAGGAAAACATGGGTGAACAGGCTGAGAGGAAGAGAGCCACGTCATGCTCCAGCTGGTCCGTCCATCCAGGTAACTGGAGCAACACCATCACGAGAGGGTGGTGGTGTCTGCAGCCCAGGGACAGCCCAAGTGCTGAAGTTCCTCTTTGCTGAGGTCTGTGGATATTTCCTAGACTATGCTGTAAGGACAGCTCACGTGCCAAAAAACATGTCAAAACCTGGTATTTGTCTTTAAAGGCCCCAGGTCCTGATGGCCATCTCTCAGGTGTCAGTAGTACTGAGCTCTGAGGAGTCAGTCTGTGATGGGAGCACTCAAAACTTGTGGTCAAGTTATCTTAGACTGAATACTCATGAGAAGAGGCATATTACACAGTGGTGGTTTTGGAAAGCTTGGCTCTGTTTCAGGCAGAACCAGACACTATCAATCATGCTCCACTTTTTGGAGGACTAGTACCCTTAATCTTAGTGGTTGCTTCAGAAGATGTTTATTTGAGAAGAAGCTTATTTTTCTCCCGTGTTTTCTGCAATAATATCCTGCCTTCTCTCTGCTCTGTGTACACAAAGCCTGTGATTACTTTGAGGGAGATTGTTGGAGGGAAGAGGAAGCAATTTAGAAGGAAAATACTTATGAGAGTGACGAAGGAGCTTGATTTCCAAATGAACAGCAAAAAACACAGATCAGCTCTGAGGACAAGACTTGCACTGCCTCCAGCTTGCTCGCCTTCTAGGACCGCGCCTGTTTCTTCCTCATAGATCACAAGCCCAACCCAAGAGCTCCTTTGCTGTGAAACTCTCCCACCTTCACATCCTTTTTTTTGTTGTTGTTGTTGGGTTTTTTTGTTTTTTTGTTTTTTGTTTTTTTTCTTTAAAGCAGGATGAAGTGGATAAAAAAGTGAAAGATGTAATCTCCCATCCAGCATGTCTCAACAAACTGTTTTGAAATATCGTTTATCTGGGGATGCTCCTGATGTAAACAAATGTTTCAATCTTTCTGAACTTATTTAGTCTTGATTATCCATTTTTCAAATTATAAGAATGCTAAGAACACAATTGTAGTCTTTTTGAGAAAAAAAAAAATGCCATAGGAAACTTCTTTTTTTCCTGCAGCTACAACATTCAAATTTCTCAATCACCTGTTCTGATCTGATATTGATTTCCTTTAGTATTTCTTCTTCCTCCTTAGGGAAATAAATCTGTTTCTGGTATCTATCAACCATTCTTCCCTTTGATAAAAAGAATTCATATAATTCTTAAGTAATGCTAAATC
Organism: Pterocles gutturalis; assembly: GCF_000699245.1. Classification (NCBI taxonomy): domain Eukaryota; kingdom Metazoa; phylum Chordata; class Aves; order Pterocliformes; family Pteroclidae; genus Pterocles; species Pterocles gutturalis. The sequence goes on along the minus strand of NW_010118393.1, from coordinate 107,649 downwards.
TTCTGTCAACAAATTAGTCTTGTCATCAGCCATAAGGGGCCTCATGATCTTCTTGGTGACCTCTTGCTTCTAAAATACTTGAGAAAAAAATCCATGCATAATAACTCCTGGCTATTTCTGTAATGTTTGTACTTTTATTTAGAACTTTTTATGGTGTTATGAAGCAAATTGGCTAGATTTTTTTTTTTTTTCTCAGAACAAAGCTGGAAACTTTAAAAAATATCTTGTTTGTGAGTATGATGGCAGGGGCTTAAGGCAGCAAATGAATATATGTGTAAGGTTAATTCAATATGTGCAGGTTAATTCAGTAAAATCAATAATTTAGTGGATAGAGCACTCTTTGGAGATCTATGGGTTGTATGGGATACGGGATCAAGTTTCTGCCTTTGTCCTCTTCCAGATAAGTGCCAAAATCACTAGATTATATGATCAGTCTATCTTTTTCTAGTCAAATAATTATTTATCCAAAGTTCGTCTCCTGTAGAGAGAAATCGGGGTTAATACCTTCCCACAACTCATACATATGCTCCAACTGTTGGGTTATTAGCTGTTCTTTCTGCATGCTTTGACCAAAAATTTAGTCAAGAACTGTCTTTACATGATTAAAAATTTTTTGACACTTTCTAACACAAAATGGTTCCATTGAGAAATGCACCTTTTTTCCAGTCTCCCCA
>NW_010118393.1:100630-106939 GCF_000699245.1 Pterocles gutturalis | reverse complement strand
TATTTTGCTGCTTACATTTAGTACACTCATGACTTCAGGTTTTTTGCTTAATATCTCTTTCTTGCAAGTTGCTTTGCATGGCTGCAGGCATAAACACGAAGAGCAAGGTCCATGACTAGAGCCATAGTCCATCACAGCGCTATATTGTACTTAAAGGATGTGCTCTCTTGTTAGCATTAATTGCGGTTTTCTTTTTTTCCAATGATTTAATATATACTTAACTGCTACTCCATAGACAATTCAAACTCTTTCATGATTAAAGCATAACCTTTTTGCATACAGTATTTTCCTTTCTCTTTTTAATTATTTTTAACATTATTTGTTATTTTTCACTGATGCATTTTCCATGAAAAATTATTGTTTCCTTCTAGTTAACATTTAACTGGAACTGTCATACCTAATGCTTTAGTAATCTCTGGACACACTGTATTGCCCTGAAGCTGCTTAAACTCCAGCCTTATGCTGTTGTAAGAGTACTTCTGTCAAGCTTTCCAGATTTTCAGTGGTGTGGGTTTGCAGATTTACCTCTTCATCTCCAATATGTGTCCAGCTGATTCTTAAAAACTCTGTCAAAAACTGCTATCATTTCACAAATTATAAAGGAAAACACAGCTCTATACCATGTGCTCAAAGCTATTGCCTGATTTATTTCTTCCACTTAATATGCCCCAGATTATATCCCGTACTTGAATACTCCCATTTCTACTTAGTTTTCTGTCTCCTTTCAAAACCATATTAGTTTATTGTTGCCTCCTGCTCAGTTCCATTTACCATCTTACTTCCTTTAACTCGGGTTTTGAACCTTGGTAATTGTAACCAGCCGGCAATGTCTCCTGGGGTTCCTGCCTCGGTAAATTTTGCTTCCATTTAGCACCTGGATATATTCCCTGCCTTGCCCGCTCTCTGAAGAGCAGAGATTTGAAAAGGGCAGGACAGGAGAGTAACTACTGCACTTTGCTGTCTCTTGAACTGGAATTTTTCACAAGCAAGATTAAATGCAAAGCAATAGTATTGTGTGATCTGTTTACAATATTAGACACAGACCAGAGGGAAATTTTCTTGTTAGGCATTTCCTCCCTCTGAAGTCATCCTGTTGGCAGATTCAGGATTGCTCACAGTTGTCATTATGGGCACGAGAGGGCTGTGGGCTGGTTTCGGAGGGAGTTTGGTGGCTGGTACAGATAACGTAGCGTCTGCTTGGCTGTAATTCACATGGTGGCACACTGGGAGGGTATGTATGATCCAGGTGATCCACCAGGAAACTCACTGAGATGTAGATGTGGTGAAATATGAGCCTGCAAAAGACAGTTTGCCTGATAAAATCCTCTGGAAGAGGTTAGCGCTCACTCAACATAAAACAGTGTTTATATTTCATTGTTCTAGTCTGGTCTAGAGGCTAACTGCATTTTGTGTGGTCAACGTGTACCAAGGATCTCCCTGAAGGTCCAAATCAGGGTTTATAGCTGTCAAGTATATTGTCTGGAAACGCTGACTGGCATCTCCAGCACTACCAGGGCACCTGGGGTCTCCAGCCACATCATTACGGACAAGGAACACAATGGCCACAAACACTTGGCAGCTTCCCACTGGAGAAAGGGCATTTGCCCTTCTTGGCAAGCTGATTAGCCTTAGACCTGTGGCTTGGGTGTGGACCTGAGGAACTCCTTTGGTTATCAGTTTCTGTCTCATCCACGACAGAGTTGAGCTCTATGAACATCCTTTCAGAGAAGTAATATTTTGAAACCATATGAATGTTTACAGAGAGCAAAAGGAAGGGGTGCAAACATTGTAGAGGGAGTTTGTGACTCCTGTGCTGTTGCTTTTTGGAAGGATGCGCTTGGATTTTGCAGTATTTGCCCTGTTCTGATTATGCTTTAATATTTCAGTGTGGAAAAAATAATTCTAATTGAGGAATTCAGCACTCAAGTGCTCTTTCTTCAACATATATGCACGCATATATCTCTGTGTGTAAAATAAATGAAACCTAACTTTTTATTAAGGGAAAATATATTCTTGGCAACTTAAATTGGGAAGTAACTGGGGGAAAATAGCTCTCTTTAAGAAAAGTAAGTAAAGTAGGTTCAAGCAGTGACTTTAAATTGGACATTAAACTAATCCAGGGCTATACTTTAATAAAGGCTAGTGCTGGGAATTCTTATGGATTTTCTAGCTCATTGCTGGGATGACAGAGAAATACAATAAATGTTCTATTACTTACACAAGCTGCTGGTTTTCAGAAAATTAGTCACCAGTGACCTTTTACCCTTTGTCTTGCTCTCTTTCTCAGCAAAAGTACCTGATCAGAATCAAATGCAGCCCTGGTGCATGATGGCATCCCTCCAGGCTGCACAGGGCTACTCTCCGTTGCTGTGAGTACGACTTAGTGTAGCGTAAGACCAGCTTATTCTTCTCATTGTGTAACTGTAATATGGGGGGGTGGGAGGGGAGAGGGAAGGAACAGAGGAAGAAAATAATTTTGTAATCATTTGCTGTTATTTTTAGCCGTAGAAGAAAATAAAGGCACAATTCTACATTTCCTACTAAGGCGTGAAGCCCAAACTGTAAAACATAAACCAATCAAACTGCTCAGAATTCAAATTTGGAAACTGTGCTATGGCTTGCTGATATCCCCAGCCTCACAAAGCATAAACCTTTCTGTTTGGCTGATATTTTTTTTCTTTTCCCCAAGTATCAAAATGTGATGTTTATATTCTCTACAATGAGGCACAGAGTTTTGCTGAGGGGGAGGGGACTATATTACTTGGTGTGTACCAGCCCGTTGGTGGAATTATATTGATTAGTTTTCCAGTTAGCAGTGAGACCTCCTTCTGACCCTATTTTCAGGGTCACTAGATCATAATGCAGAAGCGCTAAGAGACCAGCATCCCTCCCCATATTGCTTTTTGAAGAGCGTATGGACCAGAAAATCATCATTTTATAGATATAAATATATATATATAATGTGTGTGTATATGTATAATCTATATATGTACAAAAAGAGTGGGGCTGGGCTCTGCTCTGCAAATGCAGGTATAAGCTATATAGCAACTAAAATAAAATTTTTCTGTGAAAAGGAAATTCATCCAGCCTCTACTATACAGCTTTCAAACTCAGTTTTGTCCTGAGCTGTTGGTTTTTTGAAATAGAAAAGAGATACCTCGTGATTCAGCACAGTGAGGACAGATGTGTCTTTGTGAAAGAGGAACATGCATCTCTATTTGAAATGGAACTATTTTTCTGAGAACTTTAATCTGAGGGCTATCAGACATGAACATGTAAAACAAAGAGCTACAAGCTCGGCCCCATTACAGGCACTCTGAGGATGTCCCATGAGCAATCTGTTGGCTTCCATCTTGTATGTCAACCATACATGCACCCAATTAAACAAGAAATCATTTGTCAAAACTTGCTGCACTTTTCTTATCCAACATTTTCCATGGCAGGTGTATAACAGACAAAGAACAAGGACAACATGGAATACCTAAAGAATGCTTTTAGTTGCTATTTTTAATTGCTATTTGAAGCTTACGTTTGAAATCCTTGGTCCTGTAAAAGGATAAGGACTGGAGTCAAGGACTCAAATATCCTCGCCCTAACACCAGGACCTTGCAGAATGCTTTTGAACTCCGGTGCTCCCCGAGCGTGCTGTAACTGTAGGAGACAGTGCTACTGCCCGGGTAAGAGCCAGGCTGCTTTTTTCTTATTAAGAAAAAGGAGTTTGGCTTCCAGCAGCTGCTGCCTCTGGTTTTGTGTATTTCCTTAATTGAACTACATCCCACAAGGAGCTAATTAATATATTCCATGTTAATCATGAAATCACCATCTGGGGAAATTAATGACTGGAAATAACTCCAGTGGAAAAAAAAAAAAAAAGTGAGACAGTGTGTTACAGGCAACACAGTCTCACCTATACCCAGTTAGTCCTAGACTGCAGGGAGTACCTTGGCTTCTCAGGAGGCACCGTGTGAGCAAGGCTCTGCCTGCAGCTCTGTTCCTGGAATTTCCTTCTTGGGGTTATCAGTGCTCTGGTCCTGAAGCGTCTCGTAAAATCAGCTTCCCAACTATTGGCCCTTGCCTTTCCCCCAGCAAAGGCTCAACAGGTCTTGCAGAGAGCATGCCAACATAGAGACATGCCTGCTGCTTCTTTTCACACGTCTGGGCAGTGGTACATAGAAACCAACTAGTGAACAGATGCTGCTCTTACATTGGCTTTTCAGTTGTGTTCACATTTTAGCATGGTCCAACAGAGATGGCAAAGCAAATATCCACGCACCATCTCTTTGCATCCTTATCTCGTACTTTGACAGGTCTGGGGGCTGGGCCTCCTGTGTGATATGGAGCTCTTAGATTTGAAATTGAGACACAATGCCAGGTTTATTTCACATAGCAATACGGCATGGGATTTCAGCACCCTGGGTTATGAACACAAGATGTTCATAAACACACCCTTAAGTGACAAAGATTATCTTCTCTTTCTCTGCTGAAACAAAGGCACGTTCTTCTTTCTGCTGGTATCTTAATATACCTGGTTTCTTCTGGAAGATTTTCTAAGATTCCTGATGTTTCCTAGTAATGGCTAAAAAATTGCTATCGTGACCTCCTTGCACCTGCGTGCTAATCAGATCAAATAACTTCCAAAGAGGGTCAGATGTGTAACAGAAGTGAGCTGTCTCCAAAGGACTTGGGTGCTGTAGCAAGCAGCTGGTCCTTCTCCAGATATTCTGGAGCACAGGTATCACCGAGCAGGCTGTCATTACATCCAGCACATGCGCCGTCAGTGTTGAAAACAGGCAAACAGCTGCTAGGTGGATAAGAGTGACCATAAGTCATAAGTGAACGCTGCCTCATTTCTTCACCAGCTGGTACTCAAGGGACCATTCCCTTTTGTGGTGGTTAATAGCCCTTAGAGTGTCACTGGGTGCGTTTATAAGGCCGTAGTCACTTGCAAAAACTACGTAATTTTCTGATGTGTTCCTCCACTGCCTTTTTTTCTGCAAGGATCATGCAAACATTAATGAAAATATTAATTAATATACCCTGTTTGCTTCCATGTCTGTTAGCAGTAAGGAATTATTCTGAGCCTGTCCTTGGCATGTTGACTGAATTAATTCACAGAATTTTGGTTTAGCATCTCTATCATCGAGTATTTTTCTTTCTCTATTTTCCTGTCAAGGGATTGTGAACCATTCGACTAACCGATCACTCGATTGCTATCAAGTAGTGACCACTCTGGAGAAAGGTGAGGGCCCTGGCACCCTGCGCCTTAGGCGGGGTGACAGTTTCTGCCCCAGAGCCATGCCGTCTGAGCTCTCCCTGCAGCTGGCACAGCTGGGTAGGTACTTCTGGTTTCTGCATTGGAGTGTGCAAAATCAGAAATCCAGGTAAAGATCACCTAACAGAAAAGACAGGGGAGCCAATCAGCTTAATAGGCAACTAAATAAGCAAATGAGAGGTGTTTCTTACCCTACTTCAGATAAATTATCTCACTTGACTTAATTTCATCATCCTCTTGCTATGAGCCTTCCTGGAGTTTTGCTTAATTTGGCAATTAATGTATCTTAAAACCTACTATTGCTTCATTTTTTTACAGTTTTTAGTAAAAGCTATTCTTCATTAAGGACCATATGTATGTTAATAAAGCTGTAAAGAAGGAGTGTTTCTAACACCCTGAATGATGAAAAGGGCAAAACATTCTTTTTTCCATTAAGGGAAAATGCATTTTGCTTTCTTTTGCCACTCATCACCCTGAAACAAAAAATGACTGAGAGGATAACATCCACTCTACCTTTCTTCCTTTGCCATACCTCTTTTCCCCACTCCTACAGGACAGTTATGATCAATTTGATAAATGGGGATAAGACTAGGAAGAACGTGCCTGTCGGTAGCAGCAGGAAAGTGTAAGCACCTTCAGGTGACCACTCTAGCAGTGACTATCTTTCAGCTGCCCATCAGCTCTATAACGCACTGACCCACATCATCTCTTACCTGCACAAGCTCAGGACCCTGACAGCATCCCACCACAGGTGTAAGACAACAATTTTGCCTCAATAACATATTATTCCTGGTATCTCTCTGCTGTTCACAGTGGATAATCCCGAGCAGAAGTCTAATACTGGGTGTTGCAGTTGTCTCTTTGGAGGGGTCCCTGCAGCTCCAGCATTTGTATCAGAGATGGGGCTCTCTGGGCAAAAATTGACCTTTTTGATGAATCTTCATGCTGTGGAAATCTAGTACGAAGAGTGTTCTTTGTTTCTACTGTTTACAGCATTTTTTTTTTGCTGTAATTCAATTATTGGAATTTAATGAATG
>NW_010118393.1:68939-100599 GCF_000699245.1 Pterocles gutturalis | reverse complement strand
AAGAGTGAGTGTAGTTGCTGCTGTGTGAGGAGAGGCTTCTTATCATAAATTCTCAGTAACAACTTCTTTCTTCACGTTTCTCTGTTCTCTAACTCTGTAGATAATAGAGTGGCAATTATGGTTATTTAGGACCTAAGCCTGAAAACCCTTAATCATGTGGATATTCATTGCTCCCACAGCCTACCTATTTCATTGATTGTGCTAGTTTATTTTTGGTAGGATCAAGTGAGCGATTATAAAACAAGTAAAAACCACAGGAAGGTGACAGAGTCAATTTAGAGTACAGAGAAGCGCTTACATCCCGCTCCTCGCGCCTCTTACCCCAAGTAAGAGACACTCAATCGTGTTCATTAAAAAAGGTTAGTCCTTCCAAAGCCTGAAATAAGGGTTTTTTTTTACTTCAGAGGTATTTTCCACCATGCCTCACGCTGATGTGGTTGCTGGCCCTTTTGCTGGCGAGTGTCATGGGGCTGGATCCTGCCAGCAGTGGTGCAGGAGGGGGCTGCTGCGGAGATGTGTTAAATCAACTGGGTTTATCACATGTGGGGTCGGGCTCCTGCTGCTTAACTCCTGCTAGTGACTTTTGTTTTCGTTTTTAACCTGGGAGTCGTGGCCTCTGGCCCAGGCACTTGCGTGCTCCTCTGTATCGGTGCGGTGGCTTTATCCACTTTGTGTTTTGTTTCCTCGTGACCCTTTTGGAGAGGAGGGAAAGCCCAGACTCCTCTGCTGGATGGAGCTGGGCTGGGGGGCACTGACCTCCTGGCAAATCCTATCCGAGCCTGAGGCAGAGAAAGGGCTTTGCCCCCATCAGAGCTTCTCCGGGCAGAGAAGGAGAGGGAACAGGGCGCTGCACATGCAAGGGGACCCCCTGAGCCCTTCCTAGTGCTACCCCAGGGGAGCAAAACCTTCCAAAGGCTGGTGGGGAAGGCTGGGACCTCCCCAGGGCACACACCAGGGCTCCAGCCCCTGCTCCCTGGGGAGAAGGAGCCCGGCGGGTGGCCCCGAGGGGAGCTCGCAGGGCTGCCAGCTCCACGTCCAGCTTTGTGCAAGATGGATGAACCCAGGCGGTGCGCGAGCGTGCAAACCAAGCGGAATTGGGAATGGGTCCTGGCCAGAAAAGTACAGGTTTGAATCTAAATCACAATACAAGCTTTCCCAAAGGGAATGTTTAGATTCGGGGCCATCTCTTAAAATAAATAATGAATAAATAAGGTCCTGTATAGATTTCCAACTATGTCACTTTATTAACACTATAGATTTTTCAAACACGGAGGGGCTGTAAGAATTACATATACATTTCATTAGTAGGGAATTTATGACTGCAAGATTGCACTTAAGGTTTGCGCTAACGCTTTATGCACCCTTTTGACCCAGTCCCTTTACTATATTCTGCCCCAATATTATTTTTCATAAGTCAGGAAACGTTTTCCATATGTTTTGCAGCATTATCCAAAGGGAGTTTGCAGCTGTACTGTTCATACTTTATCATGTTCGTACTGACTGAAGTGCAGACCCCTCCTAGTGACAGTACCCATCTGAAAGATCATAACAACGCATTTTTGGCACATTATTGTTCTACTTTTGTGTCAAGCCTCCCCCACGGAACAAAATTGTTTCACAGTTTTTATTAAAATTTACTATAAATGAACAGCTGAAAAAATAAACAGAAAAGTCTGTGTGTATCTTATTTACTGTCATCACAAAAAGAATATCTGTGCTGGAACATTATAACATAACCTAACAGCCAAAACTAACTTACAGAAATAAGCAGAGACATTAGAAAGGTTGAAGGCCACAGGAGTTCATTATTTTCAGTAAGCGTAAAAGGCAACAAAGGGGGTAGGGGAGAGGAAAAAAAAAAAAAAAGGCAGAAGGAAAGTTATGAAGGTACATGGGAGCGGGAGAGCTGCAGGAGGGGAGAACTGAACCAGGGACCTGTGTGGCACAAGGCAAAAAAAGGGGTGAAGGCACCAATACCTTAGTTACCATGTCTTCCTGCAGCAAAGAAAAGTCTCTGTGTTTAGCTTTCCTTTGGAAAAATAAATGTATTGACCTGAAAAGCTCTAAATAAAACCCCTTATGTGAGTTATTTCAGCTGATTGTGGCCCTCCCCTGCTGGATGGCAGTATCTGAGCACTCAAATTGCAGGTTATTCTGTAGGGGACATGAGTTTGCTCCTGCAGGATGACTTTCAGGAATGGTGTTTAGACTTAAAATGTGGTTACTGGGGGGACATTTCTACTGATCGTGCCGTGGTCCAAGCTGAGATGTGGTCTCAGAAGCTGCACCTTGCTGCCGGCTTGTGTGCCTTGCTGTGCTCATGCATGCCTTCACCAGATCTGAATTCGATCTCCTCGATGCCTTTCAGTGGAAAGAGGTTTCTAATCGTAACTGGAAGCAGATACAGCCAAGGAATCAGTTTTAGTAAATCCCACTGAACTCTGTCATGGCAGAGACACAGTATAAATGCTCCCCATGAGTCTGCTAATGAAATGCCTGGCAAAGCCAAAAAGGGCAAAGAAAAAATAGAAATCACAGCTGCAATATCAGCTTGAATAATAGAGCTAGGAACCAGAGAGTAATAAAAGATGAGCAAGAGGTCAGAAATAACACAATATGAAGGCAAAAGGAAGGAGAGGAATGCTTTCCAAAAAGTGAGGCAGAGAAGAAAATAAAAGTGCTCTGGGTCCCATGAAATGCTGACATGAAGTGATTGAAAAGAGGAAAACTAAAAGATACTGTGAAGGCAAAAGTTAATTAATTGCATGAATTTCATGAACTGTAATTTTTAACCCTTCTCAGCTTGATGCTGGGAATAGTCCACGTAGAATCTGCGCTAGAGGCCAGACCAGAGATGCCAAGTCCCTAAAGCGGGTCTGAGGAGGCACTTATGTGTGATACCAAGTACTTTTCTGAAGGCTGAACCACCTTTCTTCTTTTCTCCTCTTTGTGAATTTTGGCACACAACTTCTGATTTACTCGAGCCATAGTCTCTTTGCTGGGAAATAATCGGCTAAGTCAATTTTAGAGGTTTTATTAATCACTGAACATAAAGGTGAAGGAGCAGACACCAGCTCCCAGGGTGATGGGGATGGGAAGGAGCCAAGGGACACCCAGCCCGTAGAAGTGCAGAAGGTGGGAAAGGCACTGTGCTGGCTGCCACAGGCTGGGGATGGTTCCCTCCGTGAGCTTCATCTGCATAAAGGCCAATTAACCAGGCTTTCTGTGAGACAGCTGCATCCCATACAAAATACATATTTTTCTACATCTCACAGAAGAAACCAATGTTCCTCTACAAGTCTTGTACAGAATGGCTTCAGTTACCTAGATCTTGGTCCTTCCTGTCCTCTGTGCTTCTAGGAACTATAGGTGTCAGCTGCTGAGGTTCAGTATTTGCAAAGACTTGTAGTGTATTCCTGTAAAAGCATGGTCCAGGCAAAGTAAAATGAAAACATTTTTAGTTAACAGCTTGCAGCTCCTGTGGAAATTATTTCCTCTGAAGACAGCAGTGTGTCTGTTTTCTCCTTGAAAATAAACTTCAAAAATAAGATGCCTGATGAAGTGAAGGAAATGAGCATTGTAAAAAAAATTTTCAAGTTAGCTAGTAGATTTTATTTAATTTTCTGTGATCAGCTCATCATTTCTTCATATTTAATCAGCAATTATAGCTCAAGTTTTGGTGTTTGGGAAGGACAAAGGTGTGGAATATAAGGTATGAAAGTATTCATGTAACCTTGCAAATAGAAATTATAAGAAAGTTATTATTAAAGCGTTCACTTTTTTAGTGTGAATACACCAATGAAGACCATTACAGAGAAGAATGAGGGAAAGCACTTTTAAAGGTAGAAAGCTTCTAGACTTGAGACTTAAAATGAAAAGCTCTACAAAATATTTTATAAATATGTATACTGAAATATATGCCTTCTGATAGTATCTGAATGTGATTTGCTATTGAAACACATTGTTTTGGCATAGAAAAATTATTGATTTTAAACTAAATTTAAAATTCCATCCTCAGATATCTCCTCTGTAGCGTATATGGGATGTATAGACACGGCTCTCCTGGACAATCCTCTACATGCTGCAATCCTTGAATTACAATATCTGATATTCAGCCAGTGTGCTACGTAGGTGTGTAAGGACATTTACACCAAAGCGTATTCACTAGTGTGTCTGCCTCAACACCCGGCCATGGCCGGGGAGGACAGGGTTGGTCCCACCCTGCTCTGCCTCCCGCACAGCCCAGGAGTTGGGCTCCCTGTTTGCTGCTGCTCTGGGGGGCTCAACATCCTAGGCAGCTACAAATATACACTTAGGGGAAAGCCACTAATTGTTTTGGGGAAGGTAGAAGATTTGGCCTTTGGGTATTTTTCTGTACTCTTTGTTATGAACCCTTTTTTGCATTTAATTAGTGCAAATTGTTGTTTTCGCACTTTATAGCTAAGGTAAATGTCTGATATATGGACTATAAGGACCATGAAGCTTTGTTTTTCTCATCTAACCTGTTTTGCAGATGAACATTTGTGTTATTGGTCCTTTCTCTTTCATTCTTTTTAAATTTTTATTTTTAATTTTTTTTTTTTTTAATAGGAAGAACTGATCTAGAAAAGCTTGATTTCCTTTTATGTGAACAAACTGCAAAACTCAGAGGTGCAAAGCCAGGCTACTCCATGTAATAGTGTCTGTTCTGTCTTATGTTATTACAGTTATCCTGTGCTATTCTCTGGCTTTCAGTAGAAATGTTTGCACACATAAAAACGTTAACATACCTATAAAATACTGACACGTTGTACGCAACTCTGAGTGCTATCAAAGTTTAAATCTCAGTAAAGTTCTTGAAAATCAAATCATCATGCCTTTCAAGAGGCTTTGCCAAACCAGGTCCTGTTATTTTTTCTTCTAATAGTAACCATGTGGCTTTCGGTGGCCCTCCCAGCAGTGCTCGCTGCTGGGTGCCAGAATGGTCCTACCCTGACGCAGCAGTGAGATGCTCAAAGAACATGAATTGCTGGTGAGACCTATTTATTTTACACCTGAAAAAGCCTTTTTAGCAATGATTTGCAGAGAGCTTTGCTACTGTTAAAAAGGCTTCTTGACTTTAAATGTGGTGCAGGGAAAAGAAGGTATCCTTACATATTAATACAATATGTGAGTGACTTGGAAATGTAGCCACAGTTTCTGCTGTAGGGGTTGTGCTGACCTGGAAGCAGGTTATCAGAGAGCTGATGTGCCAGAGTAGGTGTCAGGTCCATACCTGTTTTTAAACAGCCAAGTAGAGAGCTTTAGAAAGAAATTAGCTGCAGAAACAGTACTGTTGAACGTTAAGCATGGCATGGAAATGCAATAAAAATGGAAAAGCAAAAATTGCCCAGAAAATCTTGAGCCAAAAAAGGGAAAGAAAAAAAAGTTTACTTAGTGGTTATGAGTCAATGCATGGTGTATGAACAAAAATGTAAGAGACCTTTGTTAGATGAGAGAAATCTGACATGGTTTTGAGGCTTAGACTCTAAATAATAATCTGAAAGCAAATACAATATCTGATCCAAGAAAAGTATTTTTCATAGCTTTGAGGTGAATAATTTTAAAATTAAGGAATGAAAACCTATTCTGTTATGAAGTTGGATAAATAAATACCTGATCAATGCCAATTATCAGAAAACCATTTGGATATTTTATTATCTTTGCCTGACTAATGTGTGTTATGGAAGGCTGTGAACATTGTGATCCCTTTTTTAGTAGATGTGGTCTGGTTTTAGCAAGTATAGCAGAGCAGTTTCTATTTAGTATAAACATATTTAAAATTAATCAGAATAAGAAAAGGTATGATGAACAGAATACACCTATAAGCAAGTCACATCTGAAAACCTTAGGCAGTGCCTTGAAAGCTTACCTGAAAGTCCCAAGTTGCATGTCCCGTACATTTATGAAAGCAAGTAAAGAAGACAAAAAGCTATTTATTTTTTTCTCTGCAATTTCATGTGTTTATTTTAAGAAGGGTGAAAGCTGGAAGTGTATATTTAATTAAAAATCCTAATACCATAGACTTCATGGCCTCATTACACAGCCTGGAGGCCCATGACTCAGTGCCAGGGCCAACACATAAAAATGACCATTTGATAGATGAGAACCAGACTGAAGAAAAGAAGCTTTTTATATACGTGAGAATTTGTCAGCCTTCTCTGATGCTTTCTTTCAGATAACGGTGCATCTCTGGCAGTGAAGAATGAGGATAGTATGGGAGGAGAGGGAGAAGAGGATGACAATAGCTGGAGAGCTGCAACAAGTCTCTTTTTCACTAGCTCTGCAGTCTCAACAGTGGGATCATCAGAACCAATTTTTCAGGGTTCTGGTTTAACCAGACCTTGAAAACACACTCTTCATCTGAATCACATACAGTGTAATTTCTTAAGCTTTCAGGGAGTTTTTTCCTGCCTACTGACAAAACAAAACAAAAATGGAGCTTCACCACTCTCATGCGTTTTTTTCCCCCGCCAAAAATAAGACAAGACTTAGGGAGGATCAGGACAGTAGTAATTATGCCTGGTGAAACAAACTCAAAATTCAATAGCATTTATTATGTTTTCTTAGGTTTTCTTTCACAGGCTTTAGCAAAAGAGATGTCTATTCTACTCTGAAAAGGCTCCCTGACACATCCTGGACATAGCATCATCTCTGAACCAAGCAGTGTTCAGACATACTCACTTCCTTGTGTCAATTAAGTCCTGAATCTCCACAGAGTCAGAGATTGGCTGCTTAGGTAAGTTCAGTGTTTGATGCTGATAGGATGGAAAATGATCTTTAGCTCTTGATGCTGTTTAAAGGATTCTGCTTTGCTGTTTATTGGGTCCATAAAATGGAGTACGTGCATGTGGTTTTGGCTTCATGAAAGAGGACATGTGCTGTTGTGAAAAATTATGCTGCTAGAGAGAACAGCAAATGCCTTATTTACTTACTCTGTTGCTGGAGGATGACTTGGGGAACTTAAGTGGTTTATGCTCACAGGTCAGGTTTCATGTACGTGGAGCTTTACAGTTTGCAGAAACCTTCTGCTCAGCCAACAGATGAATTATTCTCACCATAAGATGGGATAAGCCAGCAATAAGCTACCACTGCCTTTGGCTTGGCTTTGTTTTCTCAGTCACTAAACAGGGCAGAGAAAGACAACTGGTCTGCACTGGGTCGGGCTGGCTGAAAGAGGGCTGGGAGGGATGGCTGGGAATAGGCAGGTCTGGCAAGGAAAATGTTCTCTGTTTTTAGTTCCTTTAGTCCAGAGATCCTGTCTCCCAGCACTGAGTAGATGGTCAATCATTGTTCTTTCCCCAGCTCCAGTGACTGGATCCCATAGGATAAATCTGGATATGTTATAGTGCCCACCAGTTTTACAAAAGAGGTTTATCAGTATACACATTAAGGCAAGTTAAGTGGAGAGAGCATAAACTATGATTTTCAGAGCTGCATATGCATCTTCTAAGCCAATTGCAAATGCGAATATTTCTCTTGATCTTTTCAAGAGATTTTCCCAGGTAGCCTAAGATCATGAATGAAGCCAGGAATAAGTCTGTAAGGTATTAAGCTAAGGTAGGAGAATGATGTTGTTATGTCATCTTTTTTTCATGGGTGCAAACATACCTGTGTATAATGTGTTTTCTTTGCACGCAGTATAATATGTTGTATTATTATTTGGATAACTCCTGCCACTATAGGAGTTCTTGTTGTCCATTTTTATAATTGAAGGATAAGCATGTTTAGAAGTACTGTGTGTATTTTCACATCATGCAAAAAAGCATTCCACAAAAGGGGCTGTAGCTCAGAGAATTTCCCCCCGGTCTATTCAGTTCCTGGAGAAAGGATGATTATTTGGTATCCACTATATTAGGAGCTACAGACATTGAGCAGAATGAAGTGGTTTCCACACAGTGTTGTAGATTAGGATGGTTTTACTGGGTATTACACATTATAAAATAGCTGGGCATTTTAACAAGCTGGTGATCCTTTAAGGATGTAAAACCCTATACCAAAAGTGCTGAAGCAAAATATACAAAAGGAAGACCGCTGGGATTATCTTCTGAATGCTTAAAATGAATGACTGGGCTTACAAATTGTTTACAACTGTAACATCAGAAGCGCTGGTGAAAGGACTGGCTGCACTAATTGTTTTTTTTAATATGATTATACTTTGCCACTGATCTATCTTTATTTGTCATTGATGGTGTAATTCTTTAGTAGCTCCTTTGGAACTACTACTGTATGTCTTTTATTACTCAAAGCTACAAATTACACCTTCTTGCAGGGAATTTTTGGTTTTAACTACTGTTACAGTTTTCTATCAACTAAAGGAGAATGTCATAGAAACCTCTGACACCAAGTAAAAAGAAAAAAGAGAAAAGCACAGAAGCAAGCCCTTCAGCAGCTCTCAGAAAAAAAATGTTCTTCATTTGTACACACCAGCTTGTGAATCCCTGTTTTTTTTTTTTTCAAGCATGTACTTTAAAAAATAGATCTATACTGAAAAAATACATAGAAGAATTGCTAACTGGTTACAGGATAGCATATTGGCTTAATCCCATACTATTTATATAATGACTTAATTGGGAGGTATCTTTGTGTAAAAGACATTAAAGTAGGCCCATGGTAGTTTTCAAGTTTTGACCCAAGTCCGTGGAAATAATTACTAGTTTACAAAAAAGAACGATCTGTGCCGATCTCACATACCTTGCTGCTGTTATTGCATTGGGGAATTTTTAGCATGAGAACGTAGTAAAGCAGTCTAAATTTCTAGCCTTAGATAAAAGTTTTTTTATTAGAGATATATAAACCAAGTTTCTTCTTAACTCAGTCTGGTTAAGAAGCTGAAGTCCTGTTCTTATTTCTTGCACTTCTCCCATCCTCTCCACTCCACTCACACAGCCAGCAATACTCAATGACTTAGGAAATAAACAGCAAGAAGAGTTTGACTTAGCCCACAAAATCAACGAAGTTTATTAAAGCCTAAAATTATGGACAGACACCTGGGCTTGTATTATGTCACTTTGCGTAGTCAAAACAGCTTATTAACTCAAAATCAGATGTTACAGAAGACCATTATATAGCAGCATGAGCAGTCTGCCAATGACTTGCAAGCCTCTTGCAAGGGACTTTTCTACTTCAGTGTATTTGGAGTGGCTTAATGACTTCAGAATAAGAAGGGGTCTGGTGGCAAGGATTTCTGATAAATTTGGTACAATTTCATCCAGTCAAAAATATCAGAAGGTACATTAGATCTGAATTTTCAGATGGTAATGTGTTACTCTGTATTTCTATAGCACCCATAAATCACACCTACAGCAACAGGACCAGCTTTAGAAGCAAAGGGAAAACTTTTCATCTCACCAAAATATTACAGTAGCAGCAGCATCAACAAAAATAGTGACAAAACCTCAGAAAGCAAGTGCTGAAAACAACCCTTGGGCAGTTGACCTTTGCCCAGCAGGTCAGGGGCTGCAGCCAGGCTCCAATATGTAGCTCAGGCTTTGGGAGCTTGACCTGAGCTAGTCCAAGCTTCCTACAGCAGTCATAACCCAAGCTGGGTTTTCGTAAGACAGGATCTGGGGACAAACTATGCTGGTTCACCATTTGTCAGTTCTACCTAAATCAGGATGAGGTGCTCCCTCCCTCCATCCCTCCTCCTCCTTCCCAGTGATGCCCATGCTGTTGCCCTCTTCCCACCTCCCACCAGGGGAAGGACGTTTCTGGTGTTTTTTGCTGATGCCAAACAACCCGTTACTGACAGACAGAAGAACGCTGTGGTCATTTCTACAGTGCTCCCAGAAAGATCTGGAGGAAAATGCAGGAAAGGTTCCCAGCAGTCATGTCAAAGGAATCCTATTTCCACTCCACAGCAGAGACGGGGGGAGGCTTTACTTAAACAGATAAAAGGTTCAAAATAATGATGTGAATTTGGCAGAAGGTGAGCATTAGAACAACAAAATACAGCTCTTTTTTTTTTTTTGCTTCTGCCAATGTCTTGTAATCAAGAATTTGGTCCTGAATTTACTTTCAAGGGGATTAGAGATCAAAACTACAGGTGATGGGCTGAGCAACTGTAAGTAAAAGGCGCATCCAGCCCAGACAGTCCATCAGTAGTAGTCTGACGGCTGCCAGATGTGGGGAAGCCCATCCAAAGGAGCAAGCCCAACTGGCTGCAGCGCTTGCCAGCATCCAGATGCTCTTGTTGAGAAATATCTTTCAAAAGTTTGGCATCTCTGCTCTGGGGCAGTTTGGAGAGCAATGAGCTGAACTGGTGTCGAAGGAATAATCACTTCTTATCACACATTTTAAAGTAATGTGTAATTGCTTTATTGTATTGTGGTTTTGTTACTGGGCACATCTGTCTGTATCCCTCAGACTACTGAAAGACTCAGCACAATTATACACACCGCCAGATTTTCAGACGTATTGAGCAGCTCCTATCACGTGGGATATATTTATGGGTGGATTTTCAAAATGTCTCATTACAGTAGGTGTCAAATTTTTCAACACCTATCTGTCCTACTCAGGTACCCAAATAAGTCCTGAAAATCTGAACTCAGCTATGATTATCGTGGCATGCTAAAAGCTCTCACCATACTGTGCAGCAGCCTTGCAGTCCTGTTTTCACACATCTACTTTCCCTCCCAGTTCTTTATCAGTCTCAATAATGTGAATACTAACAACATTTTATTTTTCTATCAGCTAAAATGAGTCTCTGGGGAGGGCAGAACAGTCCAGTTGAATGTTGCAAGGCATATGTAGTATCTTGATCTTGCTTCTGATATTACTCTGTGTGTCCTTGGGTTGAGTTTCCCAACTCCAGTGCAATAACAATACAACTTGATTAGCCTAGCAGTTGCACTTAGAAGGATGATGTCAAAAAAAGAATCTATCCCAGCCTTCAAGATGACTAATATAAACTTTTAGAAAGCTGTTGGGGTTTTGCAGCATTGTGGATACACTTGACATCTACTTTGTGCTTCCTGGAAGACAGGGAGATAGAAAAATAGGCTCCTTTCAGATAATTTGTGGAGAATAATTTTAGAAATTTGTAACATCATAGTACAACTATTCTTTTTGTCCTTCCTCTCTCCTCCTCCTCCTCTTCTTCCTCCTTCTCCTTCCTCTTTCTTCCTCTTTCTCTCTTCTTCTCTCTGTTGCAACTGTATGAATAAAAAATCTTGCATAACAAATAACCTCAATAACAAAGATTATTGTTTCTGCAGTAAACTAGCAAGGTCCTAACCTTGCAGTCCTTATAGAACCAAAACTGTACTGAAGTGTAAAGGAAAGGCTGAGCTCTGGACATTTATTGATGTGACTTACCATTTGGCAGAAGTTCTACCCCTACCTGTGTGTATTAGTGCACATAGCCTCTACTTGATTAATAAGAAATTGATAACCTCCATATGCAATACAGACAACAGCAATATATATATGGGTGCATGGGCTACCCAAGTGTTTGTGTTGTGAATGAGTACTAAACCTTCAAACAGCAGCTTAGCGTGATTTTAGACCCAAAAAAAAAAAAGCATGATGAATTAAATCTTTAACTGTATTAAATGCCTTTTTCCTGTTTACATAATGATATGCTGTGTTTACTTTACAAGTGATGTAAAAATATTAGTTAGCAGTCATAAATATAGTCCTGATAAAACGACACTACTTTCCAGAACTGCTAATCTGTGTTAATGCTGCTTCGGTCCAGGTCCTGTAACAGCTGTTAGAATTTTGTCCCCTGTAGGTCAGAGAGAGAAGATGGGAAAATCCTTAATAAAATGTTGTTAGAAGCTACAGGTGGGAAATAAAGAAGCTCTTGTGACCTGTAATCTTATTCCCTCATAAAGTCACAGAGTGCACAGAAGCTTCTGTGGCTGAAATTAGACAACATGCTAGTGGCTTTTCAATCTCAACTTTTGCAGTTCAGTTATATCATTTTCGGTGAAGAACAAATGAAGGATACAGCAGGCACTGCCCCTGACCTTCCTTGCTGTTTTTAATAAGCACATTCAACAGCATGAGCTTCTCTGTCTTAAATGAATTACTATATATCCATGTATTGGAAAGAAAATACCGTAGTGTTTATCTTCTGTATACGTTGTACTGTCAGATTTTAATTAACTCTCAGCCTCAGGTAGAGAAAAGATACTAATTTTAATAGTCTTTAAATGACTGGGCGCCAGATTCCACCGTCCAAATGAGGCTTGCACAGAGCCTTGCCAGGTTCTGTGGGGCTAACCGGAGAGGAAGGGGCCACCACCATCACAGTTTCCTTTTATAAGGCAGGACTGCAGGAAAGAAAAACCAGAAAGTCAGAATAGGCAGAAGTCAGGAATGGAGCAGTGAGTGGGTCACCTATTACCAAAACCAGATTATATTGTGGAAACCAGTATATTTTTATTTTTCAAATATCTTACAATCAGCCTCATATGGATTGTATTTTTCTGTTTAAATGATGGGTATATCCCACATGTTTTTATGTAGACAATACATAGTCTTTGGATATTATGACTCCTGCAGGCCTCACCTTTGTGTCCTCTCATTCTTTCCTTTTGATATCTCCGCTGCCTTTCATCAGACTACAGTACTGTGGAGTACGAAAATGAATATTTTTTTTCCCATTGCCTTTATTAAACAAAAATGAAAAAAACAGTGCAGGATAATATGTGGGGTAATACACAGCTCTCTACACTGCTAGAGTAAATCTTATTCATTCAGCTGAGAGAGAAGTATCTTCTGTTTTAAACATCTAAGCTACCTGAATGAAATGTAGCCAAGGATAGCGTGAGATTTCTTTTTATATTATTTTTGTCAAAAGTGAAAAACAACTTGTTTAAAAGCATTCAGCTAACACACTGCATAATACAATCAAATATTTGCAGCTATAAAGTCACAATAATTTGTTTAAATACAATTATGTGTAATTACTTATTAGTGAAATGGTGGAGGATCACTGATATGATATAAATTGGTATAATTAATTGGGTCCAGATGCAAACAGTTGTCATTTCTGAAAATTTAATGTCATCAAAGCTTTTTTTCCAATAGCAGAAGGAGCACTATTGCTAATAGACTTCAGAGCTTGAAATAAATAAATCTTTGGAATCCTGTTGCATCTCTTGGGGTGTGACATTTGACAGTCTTTTATAGCGCAGAACGAAACAAGTTTGTGAGCTGGAATTCAATTGCGGTGTATTGATTCCTTGCATCAGTCATTATTCCCTGCTGATTGACAGCTGAAAATTGGTTACGTTAAGTATTTCATATGTTATATTGGCTGACATTTGCTTGCCTGCTCCTGTGTCAATATTGTTGTAAAGATCTCCAGCTCTATGAGATAGCAATATACACTGACTGTGGCTTTTGTGTGATGTTCCAGTGTTTTTCCTGACATAATTTAAGACATATTAAAAACCAGCAGCATCTTCCCTCTTGAGAAGCTTAATGCCAATATTATTGTCTTCCAAGGGAAGATCATGTATGCTCATAATCGGGTGCTAATTTCCACCCATACGCTCATGTTTAGGCATTAGGCACTATAACTGTAAAATTGAGCCTGCTTGATTGATTCATGTCAAGCCTCATCTCAGCTCCTGCAGTGGAAGTCATCCGGCTGACCCTTTTTACACTAAAAGAAGAGATTTGTGTTCCTTTCTTTCACCTGGAACCATCAAATTGACTGAATAATCTGTAATACATTAGTGCTGACATTTGTTAGGCAAGAATTAAACAAGACACAGTAATCATTCCCCTGAATAAAAATTGTGTTTGATTTCCAGCAGAGTTCTATTAAAAGGACGGCACAGCCCATCTCCTCCAGAGTGGGAAATAGTGAATATTTTCTATGTTAATGAATCAAATTAACACTTTAACGACAGATGGATGATCCCTAGCCACTCCTGACAAAAGCCGCTGAGGAGTTTTGGAGGGGGATGCGGTTCCGTGCCTGCCACAAGGACTGCAGTGAGCTCCATGGAAATCCTTCACACCAAACATTTAAGGGTGACCATAGTGAGGTTTCACCATTTACCTAAAAAGACACAAAAGGGAGAATGATGGTTTGCCTACAGTTAGAGCTGGCTAGCCCCAGGAAAACCAGTTCCAGCAGTTAATAGGGCAGAATTCCCTATTTACTGTCAACCTTAATAAATAGGATGCTGTAAAGGGATGATATCGGTGGTATCAATTCCCACCTCCTCCGTGATAATATAAAGCGATGGGTTAATTCCACCTGAAGTCAGTGTGGGCGCGTAAGTGTACACCTGGTGTGACCAGAGTCTTAGCTGATGCCTTTGAGGTCCCAGTGTTACTATTGCATTTGGCAGCGTGAAACTAGGTAGTGATGCTCGTTGCTTGTCTGGCTCCAACGTGCTCTGTCAGTCACAACTGTAGGGCTGTTGTGGTTGGACCATAAGTCTATTCCTTCAAGGACAACCCTGAAGGTAAGATACAAAAAGTACCATTTGGAGAAACACACACGTTGGCTGTGTAGATGAACTGACTGGTTTGCACTGCAGAGGGTCATTCAGAAACACACTTTTCCCTTGTCCTGGTGTCGAGGCTGGATTTTTTCCAGCTGGGTTCTTGTGGCAAGCAAGATGGGTTGCAGATGAAGCACACTCTGAAAGTGGGCTTTTTTCCTTGATTAGCCTGTGACATTGCGCTGACATGCCTCTGGGCTGACCACCTCAAGAACAACAGCACCAGCTTGGCACAAAGGTGTACGAACTCTATGCAAGCAGGAAAAAACCTGCCAAAAAAAAAATTAAAAAAGCTGGAGCAGCTTTCTTCTGCTGTAAGCAAAGGGAATAAGGACCAGGTTGGTTTAGCCAGTTGGGATCCTCCCAGCTGCTGCTACAGCACCGCTGTGTTTTCCTTTTGTTTTAGGCTGAGTAGCAACAGCCTAACCCAAAATAGCAAAAGCTGGGAGGGATTGCAGTTCATTAAGAGCATAAGGCTTACTAGCACCTGAAGCCTTCTAAGGAGCAGGTAAAGTGGGGCTGGTTTGTGCAATTGGTCTCCCTGGTGGCACCTGCTCCTTGTTGTATTTAGGGCAGCTGCCCTGGGGGGGATGGCTTTCAGTGGTGGTCTCTGCTGCCTTGGGGTGGCTGGAGATGGGGCTCCCCTGGCAAATACCCCTGTGGGGGAATTCAGGACTTGAAGGTGCTCCCAAGAAATCCTCTCCAAAGAAGGAAGCGATGTAAAAAGGAATTAACTGAGCTGTGGATGGATGTATCAGGCCTTGGAGGATGTGAGGAGATGTGCCTGACCCAACCAGGAGGACTGCAGGGCTGGTGAGTAGCTCTGGGGTCTTGCTGCTAGAGGTGGGGGGTGGTTGTGGTGAGGGCTTTATTCTGGTCTCCTTGGACTTGGTCTGGGCTGTTTCTGGAGAGGGAAGGCAGCTTCTGGCCCAGCCAAAGTTTTTCACCCTGGTTTTTGCTTGAGAAAGTGGTGCCCCTTCCCGTTGTGCTTCCCTGGAGCCTGACCCAAGCATCACCTCTGCTGTGGAGTGAGTTTCTTCTGGCAAAGTGCTTGTACCCAGCTCTTATTCTGGTCCTGCCTCAGGCAAGCTGTAGGATTGGTGTCACCTACACTAGCGTGGACTTCTTGCTATTGTAGGTCCCCTCTGTGTTTTGGGCTGCTCCACTTGTAACTCTGCTTCTAGCTGCAGGGGAGCTCCTGTAGCAGCCCATGTTGAAGGTCCTCCTGGGTGCCTATGGTGCAGCAGTATAATTTTTTAACATTCTTATTTAATATTAGAAAATCCTGGAGGCATGCAGCACAACAAAGTGTTACAAACATCTGAAAAATATCCAGCTTCTAAATGCAGGTGCTAGTTTCTGAATGCAGGGCTTGTTTGAATCTGCCTGGTGTACAGAAGTATCTCTTGAAATAATTCCCAAAACGTAACATTTTGTGTGGTACTTGCTCTTGGACTTGCAATTTCCCCATTTAAATTTCAATTATGGAACAAACAATCCTGATCTTATTCCTTGTGTTGTACAACTCATTAAATGTTTTGAATATTTCTATGCCCAAAACTGTTCATGTTAATCTGTGAGTATGTTGTTATAAATAACTAATAGATGTATAATGAAACAGGGCAATGATTTATGGAAGATTCAGAGAGAGGGAAAAAAAAAAAAGATGCTAAAAAATACTTTACAAGGGGAAATACTGCAGCATTAGCTCTTTTAGCCAAAGCAGACAAACACTGCTTGTGCTTTACACACCACTCCTCCTGGTTTTGCACTGCATTCAGGACAGCAGCTAAAGGTTTTTGTGGGGGACCGGACTTTTTAAAGCCTTTGAAACAAGTTGACCTGTTTTATGTCAGCCTATGCATAATACTGTGATGTTTTATAATGTTGATATTGAACAAAATGGTATCTGCGGGTTCTTAAGAGGCTAATTTCAAAAGGGCACAGAGGGAGGGAAAAGCCTACAAAAATAGTGTGAGAAAGTAACAGTGAAATACCTTCCCTAGACCCAAAATACCAGGTCTTCTGCCGGTGTCCTCACCATTGCTGAGTGTCCCTTGTCTGTGTGTTTGGACATGGTAAGCCTCTGCTGCTATTATGAAACACATTTCTAGTTCAGTGGAAGAGGTAAAATGATAAAATAGTTAGAAATTTGAAGAATTCTGTATTTTATATTTAAAAAAAAAAATGTAAAAGCCAGTATTTTGGGGTTCAGCTGGGATGAAAACCTTTTCATCTCCTGAGATTTCTATAGGTTTGATGGTCTGATTAAAACTGCCATGGGATTCCAATCACAGCAGTGGTTTGTTCTTTCTATTGAAAGATTCCGGATTAATCTCCACGAAAAACCAGATCCTACCAGAGCAGAGACATCACATAACTACAGCTGAGTCATCAGGGAAATAACTGCTGGTGGGCATTGCACCTGCTGGCAAATCCAAGCTACTGCAGAACTGGCAGGTCACCTTCAAACCAGGTGTGCCGCAGGCACAGCAGACAGAGCTGTGCACAGCAAACTCAATGAAAAACCTGTCCTGGGGGGAAGAAAAAGGCAGCAATGCATCATAGCTCGTTGGTGATGGGTATCTTCTTGTGGTGTCACAAAGAGGGTGAGGATACTGGTTGCTCAGACAATTCCTTTATAGACATGTGTATGTTGGGTAGTGGAGTAATGTAGTTAAGGAAAGCTTTTAAAGGTTTTCATAGATATTATATATTGTGCCCAGCTACATCAAAGCCAGGGGACTGCTAGAAATAGTAATATTAGCACTAAAAGAAAGCATGTTGGCAAAGAAATTTAAAACTTAGGTTTTACAGCAGTGAGAGTATTCTCCTGGGCTGGGACCTGTTCCTGGGTGGAGTAAAGGAACTTCTAATACCATTGGCTGAAAAGAAATTAAAAAATGTACCTGGGCAGGCTTGAGTACTGAAATTTTGAGAAATGCCAAGTGCATAGTGGGAAAGCAGACCCTACCAAAATATCTTCTGAAGGTAGCTGCCCTTATGGTGTGGCTTTAAGAGAGCTGAACCTCAGGCCACAGCACCAGGAGAGGCTGAGGGTATTTACAACAGGGCAGTGATTCTGCCTCGGACAGTAGGGCTCCATCATCCTTATTTTGCTTCTAGTGTGACTGCCAGCTAAACTAGATCCCTAGCTGCCTTGTGGAGGAGTCCACAGCCTACAGCTTGGAGTGTGTCCAGGCTGAAGTGATTGAACCAGTCCCCAAAATCAAGCGGAAACCATCAATGAGACTTAGGGATTCATGGGGAGGGGAAAAAAAGATGGAGAGCAATAAGCATTATAAACAACATTTTTTCAGTTTGATTCCCCTGGTGTTGTGTTTTATATCTGATGAAATTATAGCTGCTTTCTTGATATTGTATAAAAATGGTTTTAAAACAGTAAGAAAAAAATCATGTGTTCTGACATTGTCCTATGCTAGTGCCTGCCAGGTCGCTGTCATGTAACCAGCACTGTGCATGTTGGCTTTGAATGGCTTGCAGTGCCTCCCAGGCTGCTTGTGGCAAACGGGAGTTGATACAAGAACAAGATAAATAGTGCAGAAAAATAGCAAGCGATGAACTCGCCTCAGTAATGTTTTCTGTAAGCATTTATGTGAGTGTTTTTGTTTGCAAGAAAATCTGTGTGGAGTGGTGCATCCCTGGATGTGTGCAAGGGTTCGCACCATGAACCTTTACAAGACAATCTCAAGTTCCCTTCTCCTGTTTATCGAAGGTTCAGTCAATCGATCTGGAACAAAAGCAGTAGTGTGTGTCTTAGGTGAAGAGTTAGCTGCCAAACAGCACTTACCCAGGGCAGCAGGTCTGCCTCGCAAGGCAGCGCCTGTCTTTGGTTACATTGGGTTGGATTATCAGGGCATGGACTTGGGCAAGTGGAAGATTTCTGGCAGACTTGTGTTAGTAATGTGCTACTACAAAGCTTCAGGTTATTTGCTTTGTTTGTTTTTTCCTTTTTGTCCTACTCAAGTGGTAAGGCTTTGCTTTCTTTGCAAAAGGTCTGCTTTCCGCATTCTGATAAAATCATGGCCTCTGATACAGCGCTCGGCTGGCTTGGAGCGATGTCTTGGGTCATGTAATCGCCAAAGGGAGATGCTTTGGTGACTGCTCACTTTCTTGACCCTTCTGAAGCCAATGGCAGGACTTGCATGCTTGGTTCCCTGCAAGCAGCAACCAGCACTGTCCAGTGTGTATGCTTTTTGCCCCAAATTAAAAACAATTCTTTACAGAAGCAGTCCATGCTATAGGCTAGATCTCACGGGCTGCCTGAGCAGCCTGCAGCCTTGCCTCAAGTTCCGGGCTCATCTTGAGGATTGTGTACCAGTTAGTTATAGGTCACACTTGGTACCGTGATACTTCAATTCTTTAATGGAATTAGCTCCAACTTGATGTTCCAAACATTATGAATGACAGATTAACTTACACTTGTACTTTCTTTTTCAAAAGTAAACATTTCTTAACGCAAGACTGAGTAGTGCAATATTTTAGCGTGGATAAATGCAGTTCCTGGTGGCTATGCAGCACAATGTCCTATAAACCTAATGCAACAGGTCACAGCCAGCCAGAGGATGCCAATGCTGCAAGTCCCATGTCTAGATGTGTATCCTTACTTATGGGTGGCCATTATGGTCCTATTTACGCTCCTGAAATCTTCAAGAGTGTTCAAGCAGAAAAACCCTGTGTGCAACAATACAAAACTGGCTCCTATGAGACCCATCTGACGGTGGATGTAAAGGTCAGTGCTGGGTGCCTGTTTCATAGCACTCACTAAGCAACATATTTGCCCAGTAAGGCTGCTGGCACAAATTCGATTAGATTAAAGCTCAAGGACTGCCACGGAACAAAGTCAGCTCTGTAACTGCATTTGCACACATACCATTTCCTCGCTGTGTTCCCCCCGCCAGCTGCAGCTCAGGATGTGCCAAATACTTTAAGTGCAGGAGTTGGAGTATGGGCAGAAGCAGCATGTTTGGGAGAGGGTGTAGTGTAAGAGCAGGGGCAGGCTATAGGGAAAACGGCGGTGGTAGGAGGCAGCGTGATGGGTTTGGCCTCGCTCGTCCTGCCTACCACTACAGGTTTTTACAAGAATCCTTCCTGCAGCATGGGGCATTTTGGCATGTTAAATAATTGTGATTTTTACATTGTGATTTGCTACCCTGAGAGTCTTTTGCTCAATATATGTGTTTACAACAGATGCAATATCACTGAGAAATCTCTGTGTGCTGTAGGGAGTGTATACGTTCAAGTACAATGAGCAGTGTGTGAAATAATATGCTTAGTCCTATCCATGTTTGTTAGTTTTGTGTTTTAGTGGCATCATTAGTATTTATTAACCAAAGAAAACTGAATTCCCATACTCATTTTCTCCTGGAAGTATTAGAAGCTTTCAGTAACTTAGCTCACCCGTTAGCCTTTGGAGATTACAGCACAACATCGCTTCTCTTCGTGTTGGTGTCAAATGAGACAGAACCCATCCACCCTAGGGTTAAAGAGCAAAATGATTTATTGTCATGGGCTACAAGTACTACTTGTGCTGAAGCTTTATCTTGTCGTCAGCCTGAAAGACTATTCCAATTTATGCCGTTTGCACTTGCCATGTAAGCTGCTGAGGGCGATGGGCCTCAATTTCCGTAGTTGCTATCTGATAGCCACTGCCCGGCACTGAAAACTTAACAGGTCATCCAATGCTAGTCAACAAAAGACCCATGAAGCCTCATTTCACACCAATTACTATTTAGCATATGTACACAAATTGATTTTAAAAAATTCTCAAGGACTTTATGCTCTAATCTGGCCACATGTGTCCCTGCAGCCTGGAGGCTGGTCCAGCAGCATCCCTCCCTAGCAGGTCTCACCCACCGCAGAAACCAGTGCCCCTGCTTGCAGCTCTATCGTCAGCCCAGGTCTGCCCCAGTGCTATTTAAACTCCCTGTTTCCAAAGCAGCATTTTGGTTTTTCAGCTGGAAAACCTCAGGTTTGCAAAGCCTGTGGGGAGCAGGGTCCTGGTTGAGCTCCAGCTGTGGGTGGGGTGGCACAGCTGGGGCTGCTCTGCTCCTGCTGACATCCTTTCAAAAGCTATACCCCTGCTTTTTCTACCTGGTTTGGACACTGATGCTTTGTTAAATTTTGCACTATTTCTTACCATTTTCATAATTGAACTGTGTTACAGGTGTTTGTTTAGCACCTCAGGTATTTTCTTTGTAGTAGCAGACCAAGGGTTTATTAGTTGTCGCTATTGATTTCAAATATAATTACTTAACCACTGAGTGCCAGTCTTGAGGTCTTAAATTTCTGTCTAAATTGTTCTTTTATTCTCTAACTTGTATATATAACTTGTAGAAAGGTTTTTAAGAGGGAACTTTCTTTATCAGTAGAAACAAACAAAACAACCCCTCCAAAAGCCTCAAGACAGCAGCATGAAAACACAAGGTTTTGACCCAGTAGCATAATTTTAAACAGATCTCTGGAAAATCAGGACAACTGCAGGGTGCAAGTAATGCTTTGTTCTTACAAGGGGGGAATCTGTGCGTTTTTTTCTTGGGTCTTTATTTCAATTTCTAAATTGCCATGAGAGCCGAGTTGCCTGCAGCGACTGGCAGGCTAAGTATTGCCCGTCCATCTCCTGAGTGTCACCTGCTAAGGTGAGGAGTCTGCAAAAGCCTGGACACATTATGTATGGGTGGCCTTTTGTTTATGACAGACAAAGGCAAAAATCCTCTGGATTACTGGAAGATATCATATAACACACAAGATGGAGTTACTATTATTCTTTTCTAAGACATATTGTGTTTCCCTTGGGCAGAGAAAAGAAAGTGCAGCCAATCCTGGGAGGGTAGCTCCTATTAAAGATTTATGCATGCCTGAATTATTTGGCTTTAAACTTTTTTCTCTTTTTAATAAGAAGGATGCTTTCTTTAGGTGCAGCATACTGAAGGAGATGGTATCACTGGTAATCCTGGGCTTAGGCACAGAGCTCCTAAATGGTTTGAATTAGGTAGAAAATGAGACTTTGACTTTTTTTTTTCCCCCCTCCCCTTTCTTTTTTGCTCCTGCATTTAAGGTTTCACTGCAAAATTTCCCACTGAAGTAGCAATTTGGTGGGGTTTTGCCCTCTATGTGTTAAATCTTATTTGAAGTGTATTAATTCAGTGAAACAGCTTTGAAGTTGTTGAACTGTGTAAATGTTATATTAACATTTTCTTTTGCATTTATAGACACTCGTTCTTGTTGAAATAGTTCTTTCAAGGGGAAGGGAAGGAAGCAGGAAGTGAAAGTACACAAAGAAATTAAAAAGTAGCCATGTGCTTGATTTAATTTTGGAAAGAAATCATTTCAACTTTTAATTTACACTTCTCTAAGACAGTGGTTAAGGATAGA
Source organism: Pterocles gutturalis (assembly GCF_000699245.1). Classification (NCBI taxonomy): domain Eukaryota; kingdom Metazoa; phylum Chordata; class Aves; order Pterocliformes; family Pteroclidae; genus Pterocles; species Pterocles gutturalis. Next base: position 78,715 of record NW_010118393.1, on the reverse strand, counting down.
CAAACAAAGAATACTGGAAGAAATAATTTCATCTTGTGCCATTGTTACATTAGATCATTTAATTTAACGTGTTTGGTTTGCATACGGAGATTTGTCCGATGAGCCCTACTCTTTGAATTTGTTAAAGCAACACTGAGGAAAGCTCCAGGAGGCTTGTGGCCATCAGCCTGCAATTCACAAATTACAAAATGGCAAGTAATTGCCTGAAATAAAGATGACAAATAACGTGAATGAGCTATTAGTCCAGACAGTCTCAAGCTCCTGTGGCTTGTTTCAATTAAGTCTAGTGTGCTTAACTCAAAGTGGCAACTGATCCTTTAGGAAAAAGCCCTATATAATCCAATACAAATTATAATCTTTTTATGGGTTATTTAAAACATCTACTATACTTGATAGAATTTTTTGTGACGTTCTGTTGGGTCATGTTATAATTTCTATGTAACGTAGTAATTTCTGGGGATAACTTCTACAGAACTCAGATTAATATCTCCTCATTTACTCTCACAACACTTTATTTTATGCTTTCCATACCAGTGACATTTATTCTTTGAATGCACTTTACCATGTGGTTATTGTATCTATATCAAGATTTCTGACGGAAAGTGTAACTAATATGTCAGTGTTAACACAGTTTGTGTGATGTGGCTGCTTTTCTCTTCTATCAGTTGTTATCATTTCAACAGATTTTTTTTTTTTTTCCTGCTGCCAAGCCAATGCCAGGAGCATATTTGTGTTGTTACTGTTGCTCAGCAACTGTGATCTCTTCACTAGGTCTGACAGTTGCTTTCTCTCTGGGAGAGCAGAGATGCAAGAAGGACAGATGCATTGATCCTCAACGCATTATCAGATCTTGTCACACACCCGCTTTGAGAAGCTGATAGCATCTCATAATCTCACTCAATGCTCATTTTACACATCGTCGAGCTTTTACAGTTAAACTTAGAGAAATGCATTGTCTTGTTCTGTCAAGGCAGGGGGGTCAATAATTAGGCTGCTCTTCATCAAAAAAAACCCAACTGTATATTTTAAGGAGGCTTGGTCCATATAGAAAGGTATTTTTGTCCCGTTTAGAACCTGCAGGCACATTAACATCTGCATCAGTCCTCATGGGTGATCTGCAGTTTGATTCTGTAAACCTTCATGTGGCTTCGTTGTGCTCGATGGTATAAGCCACAGCATCAATCAGAAAATGAGCCATATTTTTGTGTTTTAATCCAGGATAATAACTAGGAACAGTAACCACACTGTCCTCACAGGAATCTGTTACAGGTGAAAAGATAGGGCTCTTGGAGCCTCATTTCTCTTGGGGGCTATGTGTGTGCCCAAGAGCCAAAAATGGTCTATAACTCTAGAAAAACATTTTTCTAACACGAATAAAAGCTACATTTATGTTACAAAACTTTTAGCAGGCATTATTGTTTTTTCCAATTAAGAACATTTATTTAAAAGCCATTATTTCTCTGCATGATTTGTCTGGAGAAGCAGAGACGGCCTCCTGGTGTTCATTAAGGCAATTTGAACACGCTGAGTGTGTTTATTAGTTAAGCAATCAAAAGCCATGCTCAATAATTTGTGGTCAAAATGTTGGCAAACTGCCCAAAACATTGTACTGGTACTTCTAGGGAGAAGTTTTTCCTAGAATTATTCCTATTTCCATCCGTGCATCACTCCAAAAATACTATATTTGGTATTCTTGCACAGGTATCTTTCCAAAGGGGAATCCAGGACTCGAGTGTCTAGAATCAGCTGCTTGCTGGAGAATTAATAGAGTTTGTTTTCTTTAATTCAATATCTGTCATAACTACTGTATTAATGTTTAATTACTGGAAGACATGCAGCTGCCTGGGTAGCAAAGCTGCAACAGCAGTTCTGTCTGAAGCACAGTTCTTAAATGTTAGCTAAAAACCCATGGTTTCCTTTTTTTTTTCCTTTTTTTTTTTTTTTTTGGACTTACATTGTCTTTAGCACAGGGTGTCCTGTGCAACATGGCCCCTAGCTGTGATCTGCGGCATCTACTTCATTCTTTACATCCTAGGGTTGTTTTAAACTGTTGTTTAAGTTTGAAGGAGAAAGTTTAAAGCTTTGAGGGCTCTTTGTTCCAGGGAGACATCTTTCAGCGACCCAATTTTTCCTTCTCTCTTGTTTATGCTGTTTCCCTGCATTGGGACATGCACAGCCCCATACCACTGGGTAACCAGGAGGTCACACATGTTCCTGGGTAATAGCTACAAACAAATCTAAAGGAACTTGTATACTGGTCCCAGTTTCCACCTCCAAAACCAAACTGCTAAGCCTTCTGGGCTTCATTTGTTGTTTTGGGGGTTTAAGTGTTCATTGCTAGTGGGATAGGGCAGCCCCTTCTTCCATAAGTACAAAGAAAGGATGGGCAGTCAGCTAGAAGATGACACGGGTCAGTAAAATAAAGCAAACTTCATCCATGGGTAGGCTGGCTTAAGGGGGTTTTAATTATCATTAAGGCAAAGGGGGAGGTTTGGAAGTAAAAGCCAAATGGAATAAAGTCTGGATTTCCCTGCCTGGCAAAGCAGGCTGCTTGTGGTGGCTGCCTCCCAGTGTTCCCCAGAGCTGAGGAGCTGGGTGGAGATGGGCTTTAAAGAGGGGTCCGGCAAAAGGCTGACTCTTCAGAGACAGTTTGTGATGGCTGAAAGCGTGCTTTCCCCAGTGCTCACCTGGGCTGACACTGTAAATGTTTCAAATTAGCACAGAAGCTGACAGATGAGGAAACATTCCTTAGGTGTTGCACAGAATATTATATATATATAAAACATTGCTCACTGCATTTGTGCCTAAATCTCTCTGTGAGTTCCTAAAGTTCAGGTGATGGCCCTGAAAAGAAATAGCTGCTGACTGGAGTGCTTGACTTCTGCTACATTTTTTTCAGCCTTTAGGTTTTATTATTTGGGCAGTTTTGTATCTGTCAGGTCAGTTTAACCCAGGAGCTTGCACTGGCATGCATCTAGTCTTTAACCCTGAATTTGCACGGCTGAAAGGCCAGCAGTGGCCTCTCTTCTCTTATGGATGTATCAGAGAGTTATCATCTTCTCAATTTGGCCTACGGTAATGTTTATATTGGTGCCTTGCAGGCTTTGTAAAGGGACAAACACTTTTCCTGTGTGAACATTACTGTGGAAGCCATTAGGTAAGAGTCCTTGCTTTGACACCCAGGGCAGAACTGCTCCATCCCTCTCTTGAACCAGCTGTACGTGGCTCTGGAGTGGCTTCATGCACAGCCAATAGATTTACTAGTGCATGGCAACAAAGTGCTTTGAATACTCACTGTTATTTTAATATCAGTGATGTTCCTTATCAAACACTGAAAGTTATGCAGGTTCCTATGCAGGGAGTAAAGCATAAGATGTGATTATTGCCAATATTCTGCTTCTCAAGTGGTCATATGTGGCTCAAGTCTTCTACATTAATAAATAAATGTCTAGAGAAGGTAAATGAAAAGAGGTATTTAATAACAACAACAAAACCTAGTGTGCTGGCTTGTCTAGAGTAAAACTTCTTTATTGAAGGAACTGAAAGGCTGTGCTTGGAATCCTTGCTGCCTGCTTTGCTCAGCACAAGGAATATTTTGTTTATTACAGTTTAAGGAATGATAAAGTAGCCCATGATTGAGCTCTGCTGTTTGTTTATCTGTATTATAATTTGAAGCATGATGTTGTTAGGCTTAAAGACTATACTTAATCTGTGTTTATTCTTCTTATGACTTGACGCATTACTCAATACCTCTGTGTATTATTAGCTGATTGTAATGGAGCTTTTTATTACTGTTTGAGCTGTTTCATGTTTCAGGTGGTTTGCCTGTTTCAGGCAGAGCTTCTACCGCACCACAGAAGCTGCTTTTAATTCATTGAAAGCATATGTTGCTGTGGAAAAATCTTATGCAGTATTACATGAAATAGATTTCTAGCTCATACCATAGGAATTATAGTTTGAGATAAGCCTGTGAAAATCCTTTGGTGGTGTTTGGTTGGGGTTTTTGGTTTGGTTTGGTTGTTTGTTTTTTTTTTTTTGTTTTTTTTTTAAAGGTAGGACAGTAGATAACAAAAATGAGGAAAATCATACTTAACAAAACGGGGTCACACTGCAGTAAGGTTCTCACAGCAGCATTTAGACCAGCTCTCTGACGCTCAGAAATGTTCATCTAAAAGCAGAATTTTGTTGTCAAGTGTGAAGAGGGAAGCAAAGAAAAACTACTGTGTAGCACATTTTTTTATCCGTCTGTTCTTAATGTCTAATAGGGAATGGCACTGGACTGCCGTAGCAGTTGCACTCATTCACATCATGGTGCAGAAGACAATTTATGTGAAATAGAACTTGGATTTCTGGTTCCTACATACCTTTCTATCCTTAGCTCCTAAACACCTTGCAAATCACATGGAGGGGGATCCAATGTGTGCTATTTCTGATCCATAATTACAGGTTTCCCTATTGCAATGTCATCTTCAGTGATCTCTGTTATTTTCCTCCCCATCCTCTGATACAGACTGTGCTATCATTTTTTTTGTACACAAATTCCTTTCAAGAAAACAAAAATTTTTCAGCAGCTGACCTGGCCTATTTGTTATGAATAACAGGCAAAAAGTTTCCCCAGCTGTTTAAACCACATCACAAACTGAGTTTTTGGTGGGGAGAGGGAGAGTAAAACTATATGGGTATTGTTATATGAATCCTACAGAGATGTCACTGTAATTTCAAACAGGGTCCCCAAGTTGTGCTGAGATAAACTAGGTTCCTGTTACAAAGGAACCCTAAAGGAATAGGTGGGTATGTCCTTCATAGCTCTTTCCTTTTTAATAGCAAGTCTTAACGTTGCACGGTAACAGAAATCCATCCATCGACTTCTGCCAATTCATCACAAACTTAACATCTTCAAGTAACAATCTTGACAAAACAAACATTTTGGAAGTATTAACTAGAAATTCCTGTAAGGGGAAAAAAGTGCACAGAAAATGTTGTTTACATCACTGAGATCTGTTTGTGTATTTCTCTGGTTCTGGTCTCAGGAAAAATATCCTTTCCTACATTGAAATTCCAAGGAAAAAACCTGATCTGCTAGCTTTTCGTGCACTCCCCAGTCCAATTTCAAAGGGCCTCCTTAGCCTTCACAGGAGGTCAGAGTGTTCAGTCTGGAAAAGATGCTCTGGGTAACATTTGATGTGGAGTATAGATGCTTTACATGCTCATGACCATGAAGTTTCTTTCTGAATTTAATATTTGTACATGACAATTTTACCATTACCTACCATCTTAATTTTGCAAGCTGCAGCAGGCTCACTGACTTTAGTGAAAGACGAGTGAAGCGTTTGTGATGTCGAGACTGCTGCTGTGGCTTGGAGGCAGCTGGCTGCACGATAAAGGCGCACAGAGCGCCTGCGACGTTATCACCAGCTGAAAGTGTGCGGTGGGGGAAGGGATGTGTTGGAAAAATTACAGTTCAACTTAAGTAGGTGTCGGGAGGTTTTGTTTGGGCATACACCAAAGCCATTGATTATGAAGAGATTTACTGTTCAAGGTTCTTTATTTACAATATAACCGAAGTCAACTATTGCAGTCCTAAAGCAAGGACTGTGATTTCTAGAGGTTTTTAATGGACTTCTGTGGAGTTGCAAGCATAAACTTCGAAATAACATTGGATAAGAAAGGCAATATCCTTTCCTTTGCACATATTTGTTGTGTTGCATTCTGCTCTCTGTTACACAAAGTATAAATCTGGAGTTAGCTCCACGGTGTTCAAAGCACTGATCCCACATATACACCAGTGTGACACACAGCAGAAAGGGGGCTAGGCAACTTATTAAACTCTTTAGAGGTTGAGTCTATCCTACCTGATGCCTTTCTTTCAAAGTTATCTTATTATTGGCTAGTTTTAGCAGATCCTCACGTGTCATTTTCAGTGCAATCTTTTCTTATTTTTTTTCCTTTATAGTAATGTTCCCCTTGTAGGCTGTACGAGTAGATTGTGCAACACCAGAGAAGTGTGCCAGGGTCTCCACTTTGATGCTAGGGATGAAGATCATGTTACTTTCTTTCTGATGCTAACAAACTGTGTAAATTCATATTACTGATTCTTTTGGTTTGCACTGCTTGCTTTTTTGGGGGAAGGGTAGTAAGGTGGGAAGATAAATGTGGATTAAACAAGCAAGTAAATGGGCTGTTCTGAAATAGCATCACTGGAAGGGAATATGCTGATGAATTGCAAGCTGTGAGGAGTAACAGGCTTCAGTGAGATCTACCTGGCTAGGGACAAAGATCATAACAAGACACTCAAAAAAGCACTAGTGAAAAAAAATAAGTGAAGTTATGCATGTGTATCGAGGGGTCTTTCAGTAATCAAATAAGGTGGTAACTATATCCTGAAACAATTTTTGTATCAGTTTGAGCAAGGCATTTTTGTAAGTTTGTGCATGTTTTTAAGCAATTGAAATGGTGTCAGTAGAAATTCTCGACTAGGTAGACTGCTATGAAAGACCTTTTTTCTTTTTTTTTTTCCCTCCTTTTGTTTTAAATGTGTAAAATACGTTAACTGGCTTTGGTAGACAGAAAAGGCCTGCACCTTATCTCCCCAACATGCCAGAATTGAGCAGAGCAGAAAGAAGTCTGTAAAACACAAAGCAGCTTCTGCAGATGGCTGGTACACACGCGAAGGAACACAACCAGGTACAGCTGTTAGTGCCTTAAATACTTCCAATGTTTCTCTAACCCAGCATTAGCAATTTGTGGTATACCAGTAAGGCTTCCATGCCCAGGCTCTCAAGAAAATGTGTCCGAGTTCATTTTCTTTTTACTATGGCTTTTGCCATTATCTGATATGCATAATTATGTAAATCCATGGATGGAAAACATCTTTAACATCCACTTATGTACAAATGTACATTACATAATTGATCATACAGACAAGAAGAGAAAGGAATGCTGTATTGAGGCGGCCCTTTACTTTTTGAAAATTTTTGAAATTACTATTTGAAATCATTTCACTAAAATACTATTAATGGTTAATCTCTGCGTATGGTACAGGTAACTGTTAATTTTATTTCATTCCATTTTAAAATTAGCAGCAAGTGCTGAGCCAAACACTATAGTTTCTGGCAGGTCTTAGCATCAAATAACAGTCGCTGATGTGAAGACAGGGTGTGTAGGTGCTCTTACCACGACAACGGAGGAGCTGAAGGTATGCTGCTAACTACTTATCCAAAGCCTTTTGCTAATGATGGCAATGCTTTATGTGAAGTGTTATCTGGATCTACAACATAGGGTGATTCAGCTCTCACAGGTAGTGTGACTTTTTTTTTTTTTTTCCAAGCAGATAGTCTGTTCTTTTTGTGATGAGGAGTTTGGTTTTTAGACTTTCTAAAAGACTAAGTTATGTGTCAGGACTTAGAGGAAGAAGGAAGCACTGTAAAGAGGCTGTAAAGGTGTAAAAAGCTGCACACAGAAGGAAGAAAGGACAATGAATTGTTCTCCTTTGTCTTTTCTCATTCATTTGTTTGCAAAGGCAAGAGGTGAGAACTTACATTAGATGAGAAAGTGTAGTATAACCCTGGGGAAAAAAAAATTGAGTGACCATATATGAGTCTCCCCCTACTTCCTTCATCTTCCTCTTTAAATACTAGCTTTTTGTCTAATGTGTACCTTTAACACTATTAGCTACCTTTTGTTAAGTGGTTTCAGTACGTAAAGAAAGGAAAAACCCTTTCATCTTTTCAGTGGGTTATGGGTTCAGTAGGTTACTCGGGTCAGTTCGCTGGTGGCAATTATTCTTCACAGAGAAACTGTTAACCTCAGCCTAATGCAAGAAGAACTTTATTTAAAAAATAATTTCTCACTGTGGGGTGACTTTGACACGTACAGCAGGATCAGTGGCAAAACCCTGGGCTCTTCTGGTCAACAGCAAAATGTGTTTGCTTTCGGTGTGGCTGGAGTGCACATCACCAGCTGAATGTTGGCCAGGGAAATCTGAAGAAACCTTCCAGCTCCAGATGTGTTTCCTTGTAGGAGAAGCCCAATGCATTTTGGAGCAACAGTTTGGGGTAGCTTGCTCTGCGGCCGCCTTCATGATCCATAAATGCAAACTTCACACTGTTGATCTGGTTTCTCTCAAAAGAATTAAGCTCTCCTCTCCCCATTGAGCACATGGCAAAGCAAACAGAGCAAACAAAGTGAGAAAACAAAAGGTGGAAATGGCAATGCTCAGTCACTGCATTCACTGGTTTTTGATGACAGTCCTTGAAAAATGAAGAATTAGGTCAACAGGAATGCTGAAAATGTTCTGTTGTGCTGCTAATGATCCTCATAGCAATCATCCTATTGATGTGAGAGACAGTTTGAACATTGGCAAAGCTGAAGTGAAGCTAATGAACCGTCCCCTCTCCTGTGGTTATGCGTGGCCAGTAAATCCAGGATTCCTACACAACTTGAAACCTGCTAAGGAGAAACAGGTCCTTTTCATCCATACTTCAGGGAACCCCAAAATATATACCTTAAGATATTTCCAAACAAAACTTCATAGGTCCTGTTAGCTTTTTAATAGCTGCTGAGAGGAGTCCTGGTACTCTAGTGAATACCAAGGATGTATGTTCTGGTGCATGTTAGAATATCATTATGTGCTAAAATATAGGATGCCCTCACTTTGATAATCTAAAAATGAAAAAACTTTTGTCACTTACATGAGCATGAATACTGTCTGCCCACCGGAAAGGTCTGAGAATGAAATAATCCAATGATTTTTTTCTTGGCTCAAAAGTAGTCTTGCACACTAGAATTGCAATATGCTGTTACAGACTTGACTAATGAATGAAAAGTATATTTAGTCTGGTTATTTTTACTTCATCTTCACTGCTGTAAGCTGGTACAGAGTTACTGTCAGTTTACCTAAAAAGGACTGTGATAATAATAAAGTCCAACTGATTTTTTGAAAAAAGTACTTGTTTCGCAAGGTAAATAAATAAGAATATCTGAAAAACAGATCTAGATCTGCCTTTTTTTTTTTTTGGAAAAAAATCAGATATAGAAAAAGGAGAAGGACTATTTGTACTGGACAGTGATAATAAATCAAGAAACAATTGGGCATAAGTTCAAAAGGAAAACGGTTAGAAAAGATTTGCTTGTAAGCTCCAGCAGCTTAGCTCTGGTAATGTGGACTGGCCATAAACTCAGTTTTAACACTCCAAGTAAGTCAGGCTTGCAGCTGCTTTGTATCATCTGAGCACTGCAAAGAGTTGCAGCAAGCCAATAGCAGCATACCAGTGAATTTAGCCTCTTGGTTATTCAGATGATGCTTTTTTTCCCCACACAGTATAAGGGCAGTCTTAATACAAATGTGCAAGTGACAGCCTGAGAAATGAGCACCATTGTCCCACCTTTTCAGAAATTGTGCATGTTTCTGCTTGCAAGATAGAGCAGGGAGCAAGCTCTTGGGTACTGTACTTTTGTTGATTTGGTTTGGATTGGGTTTTTTTGTTTTGTTTTGTTTTTTCTTCTCCCCTGTCCAGCCAGGGAAGCTTGTTCTGTCTCAGTCTCACTCTCCTGTGTAAAGACTGGCATGTAAACACATGCCAGACTGTATGGGGTGGTTATGTTACAGGCAAAAATCCAAGAAGGATCATGACAAGACCATCACACTACTTTCTTGTGTAACTTGCAAAAGGCTTAGCTCACATCTTAGAGTCCTATATGCTAATACAGTATGCCCCATTGCCAAGGCTTTCATTCTTTTTTTGATTTTTAATACTTTTTTTTTTTCCCCAGAAGAG
>NW_010118393.1:49411-68927 GCF_000699245.1 Pterocles gutturalis | reverse complement strand
GCCAGTTCCCTTTGTTTCCACCTCACAACCCCACTTCTGCACCCACTGGCCCGTTTTTGACCCAAACTGACAAAGAGCTGAGGATCTTGGAGGTGATGCTTGCACAAGCTTTATGAATCTGTGAGGAACAATTAAGGGAATGAAATGCAAAATTAGTATTATATTTCCGCAGCCCTCTTAAAAAGATGCAGTGGTAACTGCTCACCCTGTATGAGGGGTAGCTCCTGTCTCAGCGATGGATGGAGCTGGTTCTCTCCAGCCACAACATGGATGTCACTTGCCCACTTGACAGTTCCAGCTTTTGGAAGGGAAAAGGTGTTGGGGGACAAAGCTGAGTCTAGGAATCACAAAAGATGATGTAGAGCACAAATTTGTAGGAAACCCGGCTTTACCAGTCCTGCATGTTATGCAGTAGTCAGATTGATCTAATATCTTGTTTTCCCTACTTTTTCCATACAGTATTTTAATCTAAATTGACTTTCTTCACCTGACAAAAGATGAACTGTACTGACTGCAGATATATGAAATTCATCCTACCTGCTTCTCGGTTACTTCAGATAACGGTTTCTGTGGTTGCAGATTTTACGTTGTGTTGCTCATCGCTGCGCACAGAGAAGCAGGCTCAGCTCTGCTGTGCAAACAGCCACAGCAGAGTTTCCTGAAAGCACTGTCAAGAACACGGCGCCTTGTTCTTTGCGAAGGATGAGATTGTGCTGACTTTGCTGCTGCTTGTTAGCAGGGTGCTTGACAGTCCCATTTACAGCACTAGAGCTGTAAGCAATGTTGAGTCACTGCTGCTTGTATGACAACACTGCAGAGACTGTCACTGCCATGTGTGACTTGCGCAAAGCCGCAGACTGGTGTTTTTGTCCATGTTACTGTATACAGCATGCTGCCCTGTATGTGTGGCCTCTAGGAGGAGAAAATACTTCTACCATGATCTTTTAGTAAAACATCTATTATGATTTTAAAAATCAAATTACAGATTGTACATAAGAATTCTCATTACATATTTATCTTGTGAGATGTACTTTTATTCATTTAAAAACTTGGTGCTTCTGAACCCTTGAGCATCCTTACCCATAGCATCCAATGTTAGCCTTACTATTTATTAAATGGTGTGGGTTTTTTCCCTTTTGCTTGTGTGTGGATCAGCAGCATAGAGCAGATCCTTATCTCGTCAGTGGTACAAGCTGAACAGAGACTACAGGAGGGTCTGCAGTGGATACCTCTGAAGTGGGAGGCTTTTTCCTTGCACTAGTTGCAGTGCAGCTGTACCTGTGCAGCTGTTGCTGGTAGATAGAGCCCCACGCTATCCCATAAACACCCAGGGCAGGAGATCATATGCCAGGGCAAAAGGGCAGGACTTATTACGACAATATGTGATTTGACTGTCCTCACCTGGAAATCAGTCTCTAGAGAAGGACACGCAGTTTTCTTTACCCCAGAGTGGTGCTGAGCCCGTGTCAGGAGCAGGGAGATGTTACTGGCACGGTGACAAAGCCCCACACCTCCTGTAAACACCCTGACACCTGGATGCGCTCTGTGCTCTGCTTTCGCAGTTCTAACGCACTGTGGGACTGGGGTTGTCTAATGCAAGCGTTTAAAACCGTCAGTAAACAAAGTTGTAACAATTATGTGTACAAGCCCCTGTGGGCTGGAGCTGCGAAGGAAAAGCCGTGGAAGCATGGAGGATCATTAATTTTTCCCATGGTGTTTGACTCGGCATGTGATCTTTTGGCCAGGAAAATACTTGAGGCAGCGTGGTTAGTAACACTTCTCCCAGAGGCTGTCATAACCATGCTTTAGACACTGAGTCACAGATGTTTACTCAATCATCATCGCACACCCTGGTTTCGAAGAATTACACAGAGATGGGTTCAGCGAGACTCGTTTCGTGAATGGCCCTTTCTGATAGCAGGCACCCTGTGTATAAATTCTCCCCATACATTTTCCTGCAGTTCAAATTACAGTGCTTGATTAATTGATTTGACTGAAGAGAATGCACCACGTAAAGTTCAAATGGAAAGAGTAAGCAGCTGGACACATGTTCACTTTCTTTCACAGTCTCGTTAGTTAATTTTGGCTGGTGATCTCATGCAAACTGTGGTACCGCAGTGTACTCACAGCGCTGCCTCACTGAACACAGATAATGTTCCCGAGCTTTTGGAAGTGTGAAATATATTTCGTATAGGGCCAAATTGTAGTCTTGTTGATATCTGTGGGAGAATTGCTGTGCTTTCAGGGAATTGGTATTTGGCCCTTGATGTCCCCTTTGAAAGTTGTTGGGTTTGGTGTGTTTATTTTCTACTAGAAACAGGCATGCAGAAAATATCTAATGCATCAGAAACATTCTGTTGTTGCATACATAAAATTCCTCTCAACAGAATGATTTTTTAGCCAGCTTGTTGGATGAGTTTTCTAAGTCATTCAGACAGAACACTTGCTTTAAAATTGTGGCTTATGCTCTTTAAAGGAAGTTGATATCATCGAATTTCAAAGGAGTGGGAGACTTGCTGCCTTTTTGTACTGTAAGCAAGCTTCCTTCTAGAAGTCCCAAACCTAAAGCTGGCAAAGCCTGTGATATATCCGTGATAGCTCTTTGGCTTGAGTTTTTATTGTGTGCCATCAACAGGCAGAAACAAACTTTACTGAATTCAGAATGCTGACTAGCCCTGAAGTCCTATAGTAGTATTTTATATCCTTTCCCCCAGCAAAATTTTGCATTCAGTGCAACTTGCTAGTAAATGGAAATCCGCAGCAGGAAAGATTTAGACATTTCTATAAATTATTCTTTCCAGTCTGTCACACTGCTGCTGCTCTGCCCACAAAGGCAAGACAGGGACACACAGAAAACAGCCAGTCTCTTCCTCACGTGCATTGCACAAAACCCCTGTGAAACAGTGTCAGTATTAACTGCTAATCTTGAGCAAGGTGACAGGGTCTGGGTGAAGAAGAACTTAACAAAAGCAGCAGAGTCTGGAGAAGCAGCTGTGGGTCCTCTGTGCTCCAAAACCATTGACCTACCACTCAGCTGCATGAAATGCATTTTCCCTTCAGCCTCACCAAGTTTTCCTTCACTGTCAGAGACCATATTCCTTCCTGGGCACTTGTGGGAAGATGAAGGATGCTTTTGCTCTGACAGCAAAACACAGAAGTTAAGATTCACCTTCAGAAATGAGATGTAGTGAAAGAGGTTTAGTAGACCACACCTGCTCTAAATTAATGGTGAAATTAGAGTTTACCTTGGTGAAATTTTAGCAAATAACATTTGTTACATTTCCCTCAGTCTCTCTCTCTCCAGCCTGGTCTTTAATGGTAATGCATATGCCAACTTGGCTTTGTAGATGAGCAAAACAGTTAATAAAACTGTTTCTTCTTTCTAAGCAAGTGGTACAAAGTACTGTGTAACTGTACAGTCTCTGTTAGGGAATTGCCATGCAGCTGATGTGATATAGCTGCTTGGAAGGGGTATTCCTGAAGGTGTTTCTCACTCTTTGCTAGGTTTTCATGTTTTGTGATGGGAACGGTCAATAGGGATGGGAAGATTTAGACTTGACTTTAACATACTTTGCTTGCAAAGGAGAAAAATCTCCAGCTTCTCAAAGGATAAAACTTAATAAAATCTTGTCAGTGTGAATTTTGGATGCATGAAAATAGCTGATGAATCAATGTTGAAAAAGCCTATCTTCTGCACTCACATCATCACAACTGTGCTGTGGACTTCAGTCAGCCCACCTCTGGATATTACGGAGCCCCACAGTTACACAGAGCGGGTACAGGGACATCCCATTGAGGGTACTAACACACCTTTCCTACAGGGTTGGGTGTCTCCAGAAGGTAGCTCATTGCACTTAACTAGGACCCATATTTAGATGAAACAAGCTGCCTCTCCTTTTCTGTAAACTAGAGAAGAGACACAAAAGGTTAGATAAGTGAGTCAGACTCTGTAGGATTTATGCCTGTGTGGTCTCATGTGGTCAGGGCCGGGCTTGTGGAGCTGGAGATGGGATTGCTGGGAAGCTGCAGGAGTTATAGCAGCTCGAGGCTGAACCTGGTCTAGTCCCCAGTAGGGAAGCGTAATACGTTAAGATAAAGAAATTATGAGTTTGGATCTAGTGTCACGTGTTACTCTAGATTTTGTTCTGAAGCTGGGTTTCAAAAATCACGGAGTGCTTTCCTTCAAACACCTGAGCGTTTTCAGTAGAGCTGTGAGAAGTGTGTGTGGGTGTAAGCGGTGGGTTAACTGGTCCTCCCACAGACCCCAACACCACCAGAGGACTGGCAGCAACAAAAAAGGTGTTGTCAACCCGGACAGATTGATACAAGGGATTTGACCTCTTTAAGTGTTAGAAAAGGGAAACCAAAACTCAAACACAGCATGCTTGTTAGTCTTTGTGTCAGATCAAATAATGAGCACCTCTATAGATCGAAGTATATTAATGGATTTGTGTGGCTAAAAAGGAGAAAAAAAACTTTAAAAAAAGAAGGATGACTAAAATATGTACATGTAGCTTGACAGTATATTTTCTTTTAGGAAAATCTGGAATAAAAGCAACATTTATGCACACTAAGCAGATGTTTATGATTAGTTCTTAGTTAACATCACCCAGCTGGCCATGGATGGCTTTATGGAGGAGAGAGCATTTGAGAATGTCACATGTTTATACAAATCAAGAACATGGCAGTCATGATACTGGGGTGAAAGTGCTACATTTCCCATTTTAGGTAACTTGTTCAAATCACATCATAGGACAGGGAAGTAGACGGTTGTCACCAACACAGTGTTTCCTGTTTCTTGTCATGATATGATGCATATCTCTATTCAAGTTCATTCTGAGGATTAGACATAGACACGTATATGCATCTATATTTATAAACATCTGTTGTCAAATTTGAAGAAATCAGTAGGCAATAAAATAGAGGCGTTCTTCTAATTGTATTTGATAAAATAATTACTTTAGAATATACTTAATGATAAATACACTGTCTTGAATATAATCTAATACTGGTAATGCATAATTTTGATACTGTTTCTTTTGATATTTTCTTTATGGGTCAGGAGATGGACTGATATTGTAGAAATGTGAATTGTTCATCAGGACCTTAGACTGCTTTCTCGTTTATGGAAAACATACCTTTATGGCAAGATTATCTGCTGATTGCATGGGCAATCATCTCATGTTTTGTTATCCCACATTTTCTGATTTTTAATGTGATAGTTCCCAATAAGACAGAGCTATTGTGAAGCTATTTCCATTGAAGAGGAGGATCTGTAGAATACCAGAGATCTGAGGAGATGTCTCGATTCCTGCCAGGAATTTTGGGCTCCATAGTCTTCCGGCTTGCGTTGCTATTATTCTGTTATATAGCTTCTTTCCACATTTGTAAGGTCTGTCTCCCTCAATGTTAAAATTTATACACATTCTCCTGTCACAAAAAAAGAATTACTAAGATATTCTGTGAGTCTTGCCCACCTTCACGTAGCCAAATACTAATCAACAGGCTGAGCAACAAATCACTGCTAAATTTTTAGCCCCTTATGGTTAACCAGCTAGTTATCATCCAGCATGCAGAAAACAGAGTCTGGATCATAAAAACCACCTAGTGGGGGCAGCTAAACTGAGAAATGCCAACGATTCTTGTTTAGGGCACAAACAAATTTTTCTCTTTTACAGATATACTTGCTTTGACACCACCAACCTGGATTAATATTAGGACACTGAAAAGAATGAGTCCGCATATCAGAATGTTTTTAGGTTCTTTTCTAATTCAGGCACTCATCACACTTACATTTGGATGTGGTGGAAAGGATATGGTGTATATGTGTCTGGGATGACATCTGTGCAAAGGCAGGAGCTTAGAGCCTGAAAATATTGCTAAGGGACAACCAACAGGGTGCTCAAAACAGTTCTGCAGTAGCTCAAGTCAAAGTGGCAAACCCTCTGCTATTCCAGCTGTTGGGAAGGTGCTGCTGTGCCAAATCACCGCAGTATCACAGACCCTTCGGTAGCTCAGTGCAAAGTGTCTGGATGCTCACTGAAGATGTGACCTGTGCTGTAGAATTATTTCACTCATGACTGGAAGAGTGCTTGAGCCCCCACTGTCAGTTCCTGGTCCTGCTGACATCAGTGAGACTTTGCTGTGGACTTCAACAGAACCAGGGTTTCACTTCAGGTCTTCAGATGTGAAAGGTTAATGTGTTAACCCACTGCACCATTTAGCTTACCAGGCTTGATACCTATTTCAATATACTTTAGTGCAAGTCTGTAAATATGACATTCAGAGGTGGTTCCCAAGAGGACTGGGTTCATCAGAAATGATGCCACTGTGGATAATGCATATGACAAGGATTTGTGAGACTGTCAAAAGGGAGATATGACTTACCCAGAGCTTGTGTTTGAGGCAGTGCTCTAGGAATTGCAAGCTGGCAGAGCCTTTAAGAATTTTTATATGCATAAACATATTTGTATGATGGTGATATCTGGAGTCCCCAGTAGATTCTCTGGGCCCCATTGTGCCAGGCACTATGCAAATACAATGAGTCTTCTTCCACAAAACTTACAATGTAAGCACATAAGATGTATAAAGTGTTGAGTAATTAAATGTTGTTATTCTTATTTTACAAATTGGGAACCAGGGCACAGAAAGGTTAAGTGATTTGCCCAGGAGCACATAGGATGTCTGTGGTAGAGCTATCATTTGAATCCAGATTATCAGCTTCCTCAATCCAATTCCATAATGAAATAAGTGCTTAATAAAGCACAATCAAAGCTATCTTTACTAAAAACCCTGTACTGATACCAGAAGGAAAAATAAACCTGACAGTTCTAATAGCATTTTGATTTTCCCTTGAAAGTATTAATACACCTGCAACTTGAAGTGATACACTTCCTCTTATGCCTGCTTCTGTAACTTTAGTTTCTGCCAAAAAAAAAAAAAAGTGGTTTATGTTCCTTCCATGAAACTGAATTTATAATACTCTGTTTCATTGGCTGGTTATCCCACAAATGCTTATTTTATAGGACGCACAGTACTATGCTAACACAGTAGGAAAGTGTAAAATCTTGTGTCCATTCAAGTGATGTGCATCTAAACCAGGTAAAATGAATCTTCAGCCTGGCCTGCCCTGTTCTCAGTGAACTACTTTAATTAGAGTGTCTATGGCACCTTCTTTGCACAGGTTTGTCCCTGTGGCCAAGGAGCCACCAGTTGTAGCTCTTTTTCAGAGCTTGGGGAGTTGCACCACTTCAGGGCTGGAACTTTTGAAGATTGTTAGATCCTGTGATCTGGTTTGTAATCTCTCCAGGGTCCTGTTGTTTCTCTAATTTCCAAGGCATGGAAAAAAGAAGAAATTACTCTTCCACTGCCTTCTGTCAGTGTGAATTGTGGAAACAGGTGCATGTCCAGTCTTACTCAACTTGCATAGCTACCGTCAAGATGAAAAAACTTATACTTTCCTGTGAAACTTTTTTATCCATTAGTGTTTCAATAACATCAGAGGTTTTAAAAGAGGTTTTTGCAGCCAAGAGAACATGGATTTACTTTTTAGATCACTGACTTTGCTTATTTAAAACTTTTTCTTTCTCCAAATAATTTCAGTTCCAATTTTCCTTCTCTTCTTTTTTCTTCTGTGAAAAAGAACATACAAAGGAAAAATTTGAAAAACTTGTTAAAATAGTAAAAAGTTGATTGTAAAATCATGCAAAGCAACCCAGGCCATCTTTTAAGTCTAAAACTACTTTTTTCCGTGTTTCATTAAACTCTCTTGATCTTGGGTCGACAGGTCTCTGTAACAGGAGTCATTGACAATTGTTTGGCTCAGTAGCTAGAAAAATAAATAAAACCCGTGAAAGCTGAGAGGTTGAACACATTGTCTTAGTTCTGACATCACAAAATTCAGCACAGCTAACAAAAATAAGTTTACAAGTGGCATCCAATTTTGAAAACTTTTGCCTTTAACCTCACTCCAGCAAAACTAATGACTTACCCAAGCCATTCTATGATGAATATTTAATAAGAACTTCAGTCATCAAGTGACTATAAAACTGACTGTTTTTATAAATTGCAGTAATATAAAATGAAGTTTACATCAATGTTGACAGAATTTTAGGGTCACAAGTGTGAAAATAAAAACCCCCGACCTCCTCCCTATGAAATTATTATGTTGTAAAGTTCAGTTCACCTACTAAAAGGTCACTTTAATAGTTGCCTGTGAAAGTGTCTCACATCAGGCTTCCAACTTTCAACTGCCACCCTCTTTGTTCACTAGACAAAGACAAGAACAGTGCAGACATATATCAGGTTCAGTCGTGGCCTGAAAAATCAAGTCACTCTGCAAATTGTTCTCTTGCTCCAGAAACCTGATCACTGCATAGATAGCTCTACCTGACTTCTGTGAGAAAATCAATTCTTACTACCCTTTAATCTTGCTCGCCCTGCAGAGCCAAGGCAGTGATTTGAAAGGGAGTTCAGGCTTTCTGTACCATCTGTGTAACAGTTTTCTCATTTCCATCTGTCCATGACAGCCATGGGTGACAGTATTATAAAGGAGTTAACTATGGCCTTGTTTAGCCTTTGCAATACCAACTAGTAGGAGCAATAAATAGGAAGGGCAGACATTCATGGAAATCTACAGAGGTTTCAGGTAAAATTACATTTTTGACTGGGTAGGTGAGCACTTAAAACTGGAAACAAACACCCAGTGCACTGGCATCCCACATTGTTTTACAGATGTGAGAGCAGAGCTCTGCTTTATGCGAGTTGCTCAAGGTGAGAGGAAACATCTGGTAGTCCAACCTCCAAACATCCATTGCGTTAACTTTTGGCTTATCTTCCCTGAATTGTACTTCTGTACTGGAAGGGGAAACTGGATCTTTAGAGGGTGTCTTATAGAATCATGGAAGGGTTTGGGTTGCAAGGGACCTTAAAGATCAAGTTCCAACCCCCTGCCATGGGCAGGGACACCTCCCCCTAGCCCAGGTTGCTCAAAGCCTCATCCAGCCTGGCCTTGAACCCCTCCAGGGATGGGGCATCCACAGCTTCTCTGGGCAACCTGGGACACTGCCTCACCACCCTCACAGGAAAACATTTCTTCCTAATATCTAATCTAAATCTACCCTCTCAACTTGGTTCTTATACTAAGGGCTGTGCAAATTCCTAAATGTCTTACTGAAGATTTTTCAGTTGCATCTTCCTTCTGAATCCAAGAAAGAAATTGTGGTTATTTCTCTTGTTTTAAGCTCAATATATGAATTAGCCTTAAAGGAGATTCTCAGGAGTGTTTAAGTGAAAATGTGTGTTGGTGAATTTGGATAGGAATTTGAACGGTTTTGAGGAACTTGCTGAGCTGCTTTGCAAAATTCAGGTACACGATTCAGACTGAAACCCCTTTCTCAGAAATAGTGAATCACACCTCTGAAAACTTGACACTAGGCCAAAGTAGATGGAAGCTTTTTAGCTAGCGTACAGTTGCATAATGTGTAGTAGTCTTTTGACTTAATGTCTTGGAACTTATAACCATGCGTCTTGTTCTAGTGCAGAATTGATACTCGATGATTAGTAAATCCAGGAGATATCAACACAGTTTGAAAATGAAGTTCACAGTGCATTTACTGCTAGACTGACAAAAATTCAAATGCATGGTTCTCTTCTCTCAGATGAGAAGAATGGTTAGGGTTACTGGCTGGCTCTGTGCAGCATGTAGAGTACTGTAGTTTTACTGTGTGATGATCATTGCTTCAGAACCTGTTTTCTATTACCAGCAACTCCCAAGTCTGCTGCTGACTCTGTCCCAGACATAGAGCACGTAGCATGATTGAAGCATCACATAATAGTGAATGGAAGCTAAACCAAGCTCTCTGAAAAGACAATTTCACAAGCACTATTAGTCTTCTAACCTGTGAGAAAACTTAAGTTTTGAGATCGCCTCCAACTTGAAGTCATTAGGCTCTGTGTTATTACTTTGTCCCGTGTGATGCCCATCTCTATGACTTGTTTTTCTTAATTTATGTGCATTAGAGCATTGCCCAGAGGCTTGAGACGTGTAGAGAGTGCTATCAGAAGGACAGAACATCAATGCCTACCAGTGAATGAAATACTTAACAGGAGCAAGAGTTCATTCCTTGCCTTAAATGAGCAACTGAAGTCTTCAAAGGATATGTCTGTGAAAGCCAGTCTCCAAACAGTATAAATGAAAGAAGAGCTGGCTAAGGAGAAGGGGAGGTAATAATGACGTGAGGAGTAAGAACCAGAGAAGTGGCTGGGAAAGGCGTTTAAAAATCTAGGGAGAGAGGTGATTTACTGATCAACACCAGAGGCATACATGTATTTTTATTTTTTCTTAAATAACTGATGTGCAGGTTGGGGGTCTGGGGCACAATTCAGTTATAAAGGCTTCACGTGTTCTGACACATCATGTATGCTACTCTACTGTGGGCAACTCTCCATCCAGTTGCTCTAACCCTGCTGTGACTGCAGTCTCCCATGAATTACTAAAAGCTAAACTGCTTTATCTTGCCGTTGAGGTGAACAAAGAGGAGCGGTTCCATGTGACTTGTTACTGTAGGTCAGCTGCTGTTACCTGTTCCATCACCGTAACTTGGACAGCTAAGCCCTGGGGGACAAACAGATAATCCTATTCTCCGTTGTATTACAAGTGCTTTCTGTTCGTGAAACTACCACATTTCTTCTTTCCATTAGTTCTTCCTCTGTAAGAACTGTTTGGGGCTGGGATGGCGGGGGGCACTCTCACGGGGACCATTTGATTCATCATGCCAGCATGTATGCTGGCAACGACCAACCAGTATATCTAACAATGATATGGCTGGTATTGCTAACCTAAGTATTTCTACCTTCTCTTCTGGATAACTTTGGATTTAAGGAGTGCTTAAGCTTTGACAAATTTTGGCAACAGCTATAAATCGACTTCATTTAATACCCAGTATTTCCCCAAGGCATTTACTTTCAAAGGCTCTTAGGCTCCTTTCTGTACTTTTGGTAGATTTCCAGCTTTTATGTCCTTGCAATAAAATGGAAATAACACAGTTGGGTCTATATAAATAGCCACATAATAATATATCAATGGAAACTTTGCTAGGAGAGGACCCTGTAAAATGTAGTTGTAACAGCACTTTCAGGCAGAATGTACCAGACAGAACAAACAACTCGAGTCAGACCAAGAATGTTCATTTCAGATGTGAATGTTGGCAACTGGACCTGGTCTACCTCTGCATGAACCAACCAAACCAGCTGAAAAATTATATACAGACAGCCCACATACTAACCTAAAATCTGATGTATTGTGTACTACACAGCATCCCAAAGTAGGTTAAAGAAAATGTAGGGTGACTTATATGGCAGGGGGGTCAGGTGGATGTAGTAACACTAAAATATTTAATGTTTCAAGGAAGAATCCAAGGCTGGCTGTGGGAGGTAGTGCAGATTACTAGGTGTTGCAGTACTGGCAGGTGGCAATCCAAATCTCTTCGAGCCAGCAGGTTTGCCTTTATAACTGGTAAGGAGATTACAGGTAAAGCAAAAGAAGATTCAGTACTCTCCATTTCTGGGGATTAGAGCTAGGTATTTCTGAATTAATAGAGTATTAGACAAGTATGAACACACTATAATTGATTCAGATATTTGCAATTGACTCTTTGTCAGAAACTTCTAAAATGAAAGTATATCCATAAAATTGGTTTTGCTTAACCATAAATATATGGTTATATATGGCTTTATAAATGGCTTTTCTTTAACTCCAGTGTGAGTAAAAGCAACTAGTAAGAGACATTTTTCTAGCACCTGGAAAAAAAAAAAAATCTGAGGTTTTCCATTTACAAAAGGAAAGTGGTGACCAAAAATCTGTTTACTTAAAACCAAAATTGATATAGCTTACTTAATCTATACCTATGTATAGCTAATAACAGCGAGAGTTCTTCAGCCTTGGAATAATAAAATATTTTTATAAACATGGAGTAAATGACTTGACTAAATAGATTTATCTATTTTTCCCCCAGGCTACATTGGAATTTATAATCACTGTAAGACTTATGAACTGAATAAGATGACTGTTTCTATGCACCACTTTATATTTACTTTGTTTAAGATGAATGCCACTGAAATTTAGGGCAAAAAATCTTGTACATATGCAAAAGTTTACTTTCAGATGCTATCTTCCTACCTCACACCGCTCCCTGTTGTAGCTCCGTTTGCTGTTACTATTTCCATCAAAGGAAGAAAGTAGACTTTGGTAGCTCCTATGTAAGTCCCTTTTAAGAACCAGTAGCAACTGTCCAGTATTTTTGCTGGCCACAGCCATTTTCAAAGTAATTTCCATGCTTCTCTATTAGATTGAAAAGCCCTTTAGTCTCCAGCCTTCTCCTCCCCATGAAGACATTTAGACTTTGCAATTTAATGACATTTGTGCTCCTTTCGACAAATTAGAGTTCCTTAATTCCCTCACTGCAGCACATTTTTTTCCTTTGTCCTTAATTCATTTTTGTGTCCTTTTGCCCCCTCTAATTTTTCAACACCAGGCTGGACTACACCAGTATCATGTAGCATCTAGAGACTGCTAAATTCTTATCCAAAAATAGAGATGATAGCCCTTGCCCCAGACATTCTTAATACAAAATTTAAACATTGTAGGAGCATGAGTTAGAGACATGAAGCTTTTGAACAAGAAATTTTTAATGAAGAGACAGTCCACGGCCAATGAGTCTTCAGCTGTCTCTGAATGGAGATAATATGTTAATCATGCTCAATAAGAAAAAAAATGCTAAGATAGAGACTTTACCCAAGATGTAGCTTCTAAGTCAGACATTTTTAGTGATTTAAAGAAGCCAATTTACTATTGTCAACATGCTATTGCTAAATATTGCACACGACTGTGATTCCTGACTCTGGACAGAACATATTATCCTCTATGAGGTCTGCAGGAGCATTCTCCCTGATCTCAAGGATTCTGTGCATCTCACCAGTGCAGCCACCATTCTTTCATGTGCTTAAATGAGAGACGGGTCTGAAGCAAATACGAAAGTTTTGGATACCACGTAAGGAAGTCTGAGGCAAACCTCATCTCTTATAAGGGTTACCGTAAGGCCCTATTCCCAGGCACTGACAGGGTGGGAGTAGTATCAGTCACGTTTTCTATTAAGTGTTCCAACAGCTTTCACATCTTTTTCATCCTGGATTTAATTATTCTCAACACCACCTTGATTGAAATTTTACCAGCACAAGATTATTTCAGTACAATTACCCTGACTCTCATCGTGTGAAAGAATATAGATGTTCACAGGACTGAATTGGCTTACATACACCAGTTTAACATGACACACAACTGCTTGTGGACGTTGCTTGAAACAGCAGAGCTCCCCCTCAATATATAGGATATTTACAGCATTGGAAATGTGCATTATTTGAGCTTTCACTTTCTTCCAAAGCATCAAATACAGGCTAAAGTGAGAGTAGGACGAGCCTAGTAGATCTTATTTCAGTTGCTAAGTAAATTAATTCCTGAATCTTGCTATTTGCTTATATACAGTTTATTCCCAGTCTAGGTTTTCAGTTTATGCCCTTCTGTTCGTGGAGACAAAAAGAAAGGCATGGTGTTCCTTTATGCCTGTCTTGAACTTCAGTGCCTCTTTTTAACCAAATCCTACTAGAATTATACATTTGCTGAATAACCAAGAGATTCTCACTTCTACTTAAAAGAAGTGTGATTAAATGAACTACAAACTATATTTGGTCATATCCACATTCCACACTTGTGAAAATAACAGCATTTGTCAGACGCTGCTTGAATAATACATGTGTTTGCATGAATAAGACCCTTGTACTTTTAGTGAATTCTACTAAAAAAAACCCAGCCCAAAACCAAACACCAAAGCCAACCGACAAACCAGAAGCCCAGTCATGAGAGTGACCATAACAGAAAAGAAAAAGCCAAAAATGCAACCACAGAAACATCCCTGACTTCATGTTCCAAGAGAAATGGGATCAAAATGTGAACACTTATGGGGAGTGAAGCGTATATACTGCAAGAAGCTGTACCTTTTTTTAATATAAAATTTGCAGTTATTGCATCAATATAATTTTTGCTATAAAGGACAAAATACATGCTTCTTAAATTTATCTTTCTCAGATTTTTATTTTGAACCAGAATCTTTTCAGATCAAAATTTGCATAGAACTAATTACCTGTAAAAATGACAGATCTCTTGTAATTGGTGTTTTATGAGAATGCTATACTCTTAACATGGATCTTAAGGATTACATTTGTTTGTTCTCACACAGAAGTTTCATGGGGAAAAATCTTCTGATCAAATTAGTCTCTAATGGAAAGAGCAATAGCAATAAGGATATAGAAAAGCATGGACCCTTTTCCAATTATGTTTAAATGCTTAGATATTCATTACCTCTGAAAAATGCTTAAAAAAATTGCTCTGGGTATTGCAATAGCCTTAGACTGCTGAACAACATTATTGATTAGTTTTAAGGACAACTACCATATATCACAAAATCATTTGCTGGTTGCAGTTGCTTTGAAAAAACGCATGTAACTATACCCACTCGTATCTGAGTGCTAGGTTTAATTCAAATTCTCGTGTTTCTGACCCATCTTGCAACACAGCCTGTATTGCCACAGAGCTGAAAGACTCAGGTTTGAGACAGGAGCTGTTGCCATCCCTGCTGGGGGCTGGAGGCAGAAGGGGAGAGAGAGAGGCTGGGAATTAGAATGCCTCATCTGCTCAGGTCATGCAGTGCCTTGCAAGTTTAATCAGGCTTTCTTCATCCTCCATTACACTCATTAGGTCCTGTTAGGTTAGTGCTCACTGTTGATCTGTATCTTGGTCAAGACAATTGTTGCTGATTAACTGTAATTACCAGTAATGGTCCCAACCTGCTTTCAAGCAGGCTGTTGCTGTCATCTTGTCCAGGCCCCTGCTCTGTGATGAGCAGTCCAAATCTGCCAACCGATTGCTCGCTTGCCGTTTGAACCAACAGGTTGCTTCTTGTGTGGGCTCATCCCCTCGCCCTTGTATTCGCCATCTATAAACATCCTAACTCTGCTTGAGGTATGTGAAAAAGCAAAGGTAAAGAAAACAGGAATGACTGGTATGGGGAGTGGGGGAACAGCAGAAGCAAACAATTAAAAATAAAATACCAAATAGAACAAATAGCTAAGCATTTCAAGGGCAGTGAAACTCAGTGTTAATAAAGGAATCTAATACTTAGTGCTTTGCAATATAAAGTAATAAATTACAAACTAGGGCTCAATCTCAAAATGTGTCCTTATGTGAATAATCTTTGTTTGAGTCAGCTCTTCGGCGTATTTCCATCAGATTATTTTGGGAATAGCTGTCTTTAGGATCAGAGGACATATATTGCAAATGTTGCTTAAGGCAATTTTAACTTGTGGATAGTTTCCTGGTTAGCTTTATGAAAGCCTCTATATGCTTATACTTCCCAAAGACCATAAATAATCATGAGTCGAGTCAGAATTTATAGTTAATTGTGGTATGAATGCCAAGGTCATGTAAATGTTTATGTTCCCAATTCATAGTTACAAATAATGCCTGCTAAATTTCCAACTGACTGTAACTACAAATAATTTGGGGAATGAAACTGAACCCTAGTTATTTATGCCTCTTTTCTGGAGGCATCAAAAGAATGATTTTCTTAAAACAAAACAAGCATTAGCAGAGTTTGGACATCAGGGTAGTGAGTATTGCTACCCTAAGCAGCTAGCGTAGTGGATAAACTCAAAGCTCTGAGCATGTGGCCATGCTCATAAAGCCCAGAATTCAAGCGTTCACCTGATATTGCAGTTTGGGGGACAAATTCAGTAATTGTACCAAGAGGGCAAATTTTTCCACAGAATCCTTAGGGCTAGCACTCTCTCGTGTATTTGTAAACAAGTCTGTAATTGCACCTTCTGATAGTAATTTTCTCCTTGAGACAAGCAGTGTGGACAGTGCAAGCACGAGCTCCATCAGCCAGTGTTGCGACCTACAAACCACTTCCACCATCAGAGCTGTCTGTAACATAGCTGCTGTGCTTGAAGTAACCAACTTCAGGAAGGAAGGTGGTGATAACAAAAGCTACTGTGGTCACCTAACTGCCAGGCAGAGTCTGGCTTGTGCCTGGCCAGCCTGCGGTGTGAAAGCAGAGCACGTGTACCTGTCAGCTCTAACATGGACAAGAACTGGGAGTATTCCAGTTTGATACAGATTGCAGCAGCTCCATTATGTGTACCCGATTATACTTCTCGAACTGTGGTCTTAGTGTGATCTTCAAAAGAATAATTTAAGGCAAGAAATGTGAGGAGGGAGGATACAGTGAAGTAGTCCCTATATTCAACAAGTATCAATACTTAACATGTATCCTAAACAAAAATTATCCTTGAGGATAAAAGAAAGCCATTTTGGTTGCAAAGTTAAGCACTTGAACATTGCATCTGTTCCTCCAGCATTAACTGCATTGGGAGGCGCTCTCAGAGCACTGAAGGAGACAATGAATATTGACTTTCTCACGTAATTAGAGACTCTATAGTAGTTTATACATACATAAAAAAGGATCAGAAGTAGAACTGATCAGCAGTTCTAAACATGGCATTTTCTTATTTTCAAATACTCAATTTTGCATTCTAAGTAATTATTTTTTAACATATTCAGCGTTCACCATGCTACATCCAAAGACAGGAAAATTAAGTTCTTTCTGCTGCTTTAGCAGGCCTAACTATGGGTACAATTTGACTGAAGTTTCTAAGCTACCTTATTTTACTGATAGCAGCATGCATCCATATACACACTGTCGATTTCTAGGCAAGAAATAATAAAATTTTAGCATGAAGAAATTAAATGGACACAATAAATAGTAAATATATTCACAATGACTGTCAAATTACAGTTCATCAAGAAAGGCCCATATTTTTTTAAACACTGCCAAGAGCTTCAAAGATATTTCTTTTATACGTATATATGTGTGTGTATACGTAAAAAAGTGTATATATTAAAAAGGTCGTCTTTTTTTCCTTCCAAAATCACTAACTCTCTTTGCAGTTTATGGAAGGAAACAGAGACTGTTGGGCAGGAAATCACATCCCAGAAAGATCACGTTCTGGTGACAATTTATCATGGAAAAAGCTGTGCCTTTCAATTGAGATGTAAAGCTGTGGTCTTGCAGTTTGTGGGCAATGAAGATGCTTGGGGTTTTTTGCTATCTCTTGTAAGAAAAGGGTTATTAGCCCCTGAAGTCTTGGTTGCATTCCAGCTTTAATAACTATATTTTGCCTACATAATACCCACTGTAGCTTCAGGTGGATTGTGGAATTTTCTTCACTTCCTGTCATAAACTATTCTGTGGTGTTGCTGTGCACTGTGAAACAGCTGCCGTGCTCCTCTGCTACTGTGCAGTGCTTCTCCCCAAACTTCTGACCTTCTTTATTTAATCTTACATCATCTTTTGTTGAGTTAGTACTAGTATTTCAAACAGCACATATTATAAACCATTACCAAATGGGAGTTAATACAAAAGCTTAATGTACTATTTTCCAGTTGCATCTTTTATATCTGCTTGACAGTCTACACATGGCCTATCAAGGACTTCAAAAAAATATGAGAAGCAAACAATACAGATTTTAAGGGCCCCCACTTCCTCTGTCAGTCTCATCCATTAGTGATAAATGGGGATTAAACAGCAATTAAACGCATTTCAGACAGGCTGCACTCATGTAGCGTCATTAGCACTCTTCTTGAACGTGGAGCACGTAACTCTCTTGCAGAAGAAGCTAAGGCAGCAGGGCAAAAGGAAGATGCTAGCTAATTTTTTTCCCCCCTCTTCTGCCCACCGAAATAATATTTTTTTTACTGGAATTTTTGGTCAAAATATTTAGGATTTTTGATCTTTTCTGTTCTAGTTTTGGGGATCTTCTTGAGATAAAAGATGTTTATTATTTACACTTTTTGTCCAACAATTTATTACTTGATTGACCTGCTTTTTATATACTCTCTGCTATCCATTTCATCTGATCTTCTTAGTTCATGTGTTCTTGGTTTTATTTAATAGCCAGGGCAGTATTTATTTTTTTTTTTTTAAGATTGATCTACAGTGGAATATTCTGTCTGAGAGCTACAGAGTCAAACCACAGACTGAGACACTGTACAGACTGTACATCCTTGGAGTTTGCCAGCAGACTGTTCCTTGCAAAATATTACCGAGTCCAACCATGAATTCTGGAATAACACTTTCTTGGCTATTTGTAAAGACAATGTGCACTATCATTAGTAGGTTTATATTTCTTCCAGGAAAACATCTGATGCTTGTGTCGATACATGAAAATCCTTTGCTGTGATCATTTGTTGACTGTTCTTGTGTGTGTAAGAAGTGGTGCTTTCAATCATCAGCATACATCCTTTGGGCCTCATTGTTCCCAATTTGGTGATGTAGGGAGGACTGGAAATTGCAGGACCTTCCAGGGGTGCTTTCCTCGCAGGGTCAGTGTGTGGGTGCTGCTTTCTGGGTGGTCACCTTCTCGCTTGTCCTTGACAAAACACCACCTGTGTGAGTTGTACCTGTACGAGAGATCATTCCCATGGCCATCCTCATGATAGAAATGAGTAGATCCTGCCTGTCGCTGGCTTTTCAGGGGGCAGTGTACTGGGAGAGCTGCCATGGGGTAACAGGCTCGATGGGTGCTCAGGGAGAGCCCCTTTTTTATGTGGTAGCTCACAGATTGCAGGGCTTGCTCATTTATTGGCAATATAGATTTTTTTAAAAAAGGTTATTTAGCATGAATTAACTTAATGTCTTTTTAAGGCACTGCAGAGATGGAAAGCTCTGTAAACCTGTAACTGTACTAATAGTGTTGCTATATGTCATGAAAAATCTGCAAAATGGACTAAACCAGACTACTACACACAAAAAAGTGAACAAACTTGAAATACGTGTTAAGAAGTCTCATTTCCTTCTTGTTGTCCCTAAATAAATGCTATTGAGACTGGGGTTTAGCCATCTTTTTGAAGGACTGCTCATTGCTGCCATTTCACATTGCAAATAAGTAATTTGTCTTGTAAAAAAAAAATTATTTTGTTAAAAAAAAAAAAGATAGCCCTAGAGCAACACTGAAAAATGTATGACCGCACACCTTTGAGAACTCAATCCTACTGCTCCTGCGGTCAATGGAAAAAATTCCATCCCCTTCCCTGGCAGTGGGTTATATTTAAATATTTCTCTTCTTCTGAAGTGGTAGACTTCACACTATTTCTGACAATTTCGGTGCAGTGATTTTTGTCTCTAGACTGAGTCTTGCTATGCTTGGGGGGCGGTTTTGGTTTGACTGAGTCTTGCTATGCTTGGGGGGCGGTGTTGGTTTTTATTATTATTATTATCACTATTATTATAATTTTGGCCCATGTGTACTTGAGGCGTTGTTAAAGCCGCGCACAGCCCTAACCGCCCAGCCCGGCCCTGTGCCCTGGAGAAGAAGTTTAAAGCCCGTTTCTGGAGCGGCAGCAGTC